>NC_069504.1:456032741-456332741 GCF_027579735.1 Bombina bombina | reverse complement strand
GTTGGTAAATTCATACAGGAAACAGTCACAGACCTCTGTTGTTCAGGATCACAAATTCAATGTTAATGCAAGGCACATTAGACCTGAGAAGGCTTAAAAAGAGGCTGAGGTAATCAGGTGCATGAATGATTAATCAGGCAGGCAGGCAAGCTGAATGTGAATACTGCCCAAATGCAGCAGTCAGAGAAGGATTTCTTAAAGGGTTAGTGACATTAGGCTGAGATATGTTACAGTCCCAAAAAGGCAGCAAGGATATCAGTCAAAATTTTAGCAAGCAACAACCCTTTTTCTCCTATGCATGAGGTTATATCACGTGATACACCCCACCCTTTTTATTCTAATCATTGGTGAATGTTTGGATACGCTACAAGGAGCTTGTCTGATAGGCCCTTCAGAGCTGAACATCTCTTGGTTATTTGGGAAATGCCTCCCTGAGTAGCCATTTACCTTTTGGTTGTAATACTATCTTTGAACTATAGGTGGCAGCAGACAACCAGAAATGCAGTCTCATTATCAATAATGCTACAGTAAATATAGCCCATTACATATCTTCAAATGTATATTTAATATATTCACTATTTCTTGATATTAATAAACCATATGTGTCCCATCTAATACAATTTAGCATGTATTTATAGAGACTAAACATGAGTATATTACTTATCATATTTTAGAAGATGCCTTTAAAGTTGCATTTGATTATTATCCCATATTAATGTAAATACAGCACATTTCACATCCAATACATCTCTTGATAGTGTTATTTTGAGGGTATGAAAAACACAATTTATATATAATTTCTGGGACAGTTTACTGTTTTATCTTCGTCTGAGTCTGAAATGAAAGAAACAATGTTGTTCATTTAATTTATTACAAACTTGAAATGCATTTCTCAGATCCATGGATATATATATATATATATATATATATATATATATATATATATATATATATATATATATATATATATATATAATTTATACAGTCAGAGTATCAAATAAATCTTAAATATTTTCTCCTGCTATTTTCCATTGAGACGTATTTCTGAGCTTCGTGTATGTGACTCAGCAGGTACCAATTTAACACCTAAGTGTAAACGGTCATTTACCTCTGTAAAAAAAACAGGGTTTTCTCTGCATACACTCAAACCTCAAAGATCCATCTCAGACATGATGTCTGTATAGCTCCACATGAGGTCATTACCTGATAATTTTTATTACACAGAAGAGGGATCTTCTGTTAAAGTGACATCTTGAGTTTTACAAGGGTCTATTTCTTTTGTTCTACACATCTGTGTTTCAGAACAAGAGGAGGTTGGGGCTATAGTGAGACCAATTTATCTCAAATTAGATATTAGCCAAAATTGAAATAGATTATGTGATACACCTGTAGTTTATTTAATGTTATTTCACAGGTACCCTGACACAATGTAAGAACATATGAGCATACCATTGTTTTGAGTAAATTATAGTATCTAAAAAATAAATTGATTGTGTAGTAATCTACAAGAGTTTCTACATGTCAGTAACATTAAGTAGTGAGATTCCCTTATTTAAGCATATTCTTTTTTACTTAGCTGCAGCTGTATAAAATTGGAGTATAATCACAGGGGAAAACACCAGGTAGCCTCTAAGAACTAATACTGAATGTAATACAGCATCATCATTTGTACATAAATCGGTTTTACAAAAAATATAAAAGAGATATACCCAGGCATGCAAAAGTCACAAATTCAATTGTAAGTAGATATGGTAGATTATGCAGAGTTACTTCTGTATATATACATTACATTAAAATACTACATACATTGATGACGATATACCTGAGGCTATAATATATGTGAGTCTATACAGGATAGAGCATATAAAACATATATTGCTGACATAAACTGGTTATACAAACTATTATTATACCCATTTGGACACGTATCTGTCTCCATGTAGTTTATTAGTATTCTAACGAGAACATGTCAATGAGAATGTCTTCTCTCGTATATAGAGCAGTTTTTCAACTAGAACATTTGTATCTTTGGTGACGGAGTGCATATACAATTAGGCAATGCATATGTCTTGGCTTTAATTTACATCACAAAAATGTTGTGTATTGTTACACTAACTTATTATGTTCTCTAACGTTTTCAGAATCCCTATATATATGATCAATTTAAAAGTATCTCTTGATGTTTTGATGTTTAGATTTTAAAATGTGGTTCCATTTCATTTATTTATTATTTTTTTATTGGCTATTTATTTTATATTATCAATTTGCCAAAAGATATTTACGTATTTCCAATAAGGCAAAATTTTGAAAACATTTTTTTACAAGCATAGTATAATATGAATTGTGTATATGTCACTTATCTGAGTGATTGTTGTGCTGTATAAACTGTTATTGATACTTTGTAGTCACAACTGCTTTAAATCTGTTTTGAACTTTAACAAGCCAGTTTGACTAATTAATATCCCAACCAATGGGATAAGCCTGACAGGCAACACACCCCCACAATAGGATTGGCGGGTTTTCTCGTGTACCTATAAATCTGAAATGGCACACTCTCTGAAACTATTCGCTTTTAACCTCTTGAAAAAGCCCGGCCGCTGACCGGGGGAAACACCTCGGGGAAATCTATTGCAAACAGATCATCAGTGTCTCCTGACCCACCCGCTACCAAGGACTTGCAGAGACTGTTGTTAGCAGAGAGTGCTAACCATCTGAGCCAAGTTATAGTCAAATAGGAGAAATAACATCACACTGCATCTGGCTGCCTGTTTTTACTACTATCTAGTAAGTGCAACATTGTATGTTGCGTGTGTATTTTTGTAATAAAACTTCACTTGAATTGAATACTGTATATATATATATATATATGCTTAAATTCAATTCACCCTGTACTATATTAAAAACACATTAAAACATTATTTGATAATTTAATGTAATTTTGAAAATATAGACTCAGTTCAAATCTGATGACAGCAACACGTTCCAAAAAAGTTGGGGCAATAACAATGTGACAAGTTGAAATAAGAAGGTGTTGTGAAACAGGTGAGACAATTGTGTAATAAAATTAGTGATGTCAGATCAAAACACATTTATACTATAATCGCGTTTGCAACGCGTTCATCGGTGTCGCCAGTTGCACACACTTCTTTAAAGGAATGTTGGCTGTGCGAGGCAGCCAAAAGAATTCACCTGGTTCCGAAAATGGCAGGGTGGTGAAAGAATCCACTGCAGGTGGATTGGATTCTTTCACCACCCTGCCATTTTCAGAATCCAACTGGATACAGCGTTGGCAAACCCGAAGCCTTAAAAAAAACACATTCAAGCTCCCGCACGAAATATCGAAAAAAACATGTAACCACCCGCAAGAAATAAATAAAAAAACATGTAACCACCCACATAAAGTATAATAAAAAACCTAACCTCCCGCACAAAGTATTAACAAACACCTAAACCGCAAACCCCCACTTTGCGACGCAAAATAATAAAATAATTAACCCCTAATCCACAAATATCATAATTAAAATATTAACCCCTTAACCGCCAACCCATCACATCGCACTAAACCTAATTAACTTATTAACCCCTGAACCGACAAACCCCCACATCACAATAAACCTAATTAACCTATGAACCCTTGAACCGCCAAACCCCCACATCGCAATAAACCTAATTAACCTATTAACTCCTAAACCGCCAACCCCCCCACAATGATAATTACTAATTTATTTACTAAGCCCCCTTACCTAACACCCCCTAAATTAACCCCAATACTAAGTTACACCTTAAATAAAACCTAGCATTAAATTACAAAAAATAATCTCAAATTACAAAAAAATAAAAAACTCTAAAATTACAGAAAAAATAAACAAAATTATCAAAAATTAAAAAATTAAACTTAATCCCTATGAAAATAAAAAGCCCCCCCCCAAAATAAAAACACCCACTAAACTAAACTACCAATAGCCCTTAAAAGGGCCTTTTGCAGGGCATTGCCCTAAGTTAAAAAGCTCTTTTACATTTAAAAATTACTAAATCCCCCCCTAACAGTATAACACGCGCGTGCGCTGCTGCACATGGCGGTGCATGCGAAACCAGCGTGGTCTCTATGGGGCTAAGTGTCATTTACGGTTTAATCACTTTAGTTGGTGTTATGTAGGTATATAAGTTTGGGATGTAAGGTAGGATGTTATGCATATTTTCTTGTATCATTTGACAAAGGGTCCGTCCGGAAACCCGAAACGTTATGATAACTTTGTAATAAAAGTTATGGATTGCATCTTAACAAGTCCATCGAGTGCTTCCTTTGTATGAGAGTTAGATTCAAGCCTGTTAGCACCATGGCAATTACAAACGGATGAGGAGTGCATATCTTTAAAGGATTATATATATATATAAAACAAGAAGTGAAGAGGTGCTGTGGGTTGAGTGTCAGATAAAATACTCCCGTGAGTGCAGCTTGATCCCTATGCTTTATATAGTGTTGAACCAGCTTCACTATATGTAGCTTTTAGAATTGGAGAGGAAAGGGATTTAGGGAAAGTGCTTATGCAGGAGTTGATACAATAAATATATAATGAGTGTGTATATGAATGTACAATTAGTGTGTCTATATATCCACAGCTTCTTAGTACATACTTCAAAGTTTCAAAACTTAAACAGTGATTTTGAAGTCTATTTTCTTATCTAATTTTAAATGTTCAAACCATCAAAAAAGTACCATTGATACAATGTTACCTAATACTGATTATAGAGTAGCTGTTGCACTATTATAATATTCCAATTGACTCGCAATGAACAGTGTTACAGAATAATCCCTGCATACATGGGTTGCAAAAGGATTTATATATATATATATATATGTGTGTGTGTATGAATAGAAGTTGATAGTCTCAAAAGTTAAAAATGAGAGTCTTAAAATCTCAAGTGAGATAGTCTCCGATTCTTTGCAGAATTCAGTGTCATAAACATTCTAGGCAAAAGAATCCTTACATTGTAAAAGTTTCTACTTACTAGACCCTACCTCAATCGTATGAGGTAAGGGAGCGTGATCCTTGTTGGTCTGTGTTTGGTCTCACAGATGGTTCCCGCCGCTGTATCCAGATCTGTGGGATAATTGATCTTCAGTGCATCCTTTAGTATGGTGTAAATGGGATCAGGAAATTTCCCTCCAGGTGTGTGCCGTATTATATGTAGAGAAAAACAGAGAACACCAATAGTGCAATATTGTATATTTTTATTAGGGTATTTACCCAAACTCTTTAAAATCTCCCCTAATGCAATTATAGACAAAATACAACTCATTTATAGTGTTTCATACAAATTAAATCACACCAACCTTAGTGCCTCTCCAAAAAAGTGCACCAATATTTCGAGCTTGGAACGCATCTTGCGTTCCACAGTGCTGTCCGAAACCGGAAGTTTCCATACATCACTTCCGGTTTTCGGTCCCACTATGTAATCATAAACTTATTCAATCTACATATTTTAACAATCTTATGTGACATACTAGTATAGAAATCATCAAATAAACCAAGTAAGCAAACATGTGGAACATTGCCACAAATATCTGAAAATGTGTCAAATAAATATTTGATAGTGTTTGTGCGTCGAGTTGGCATGGTGACAGTGACCAAGGTAATTGTATACAATATAGATTACCCATAGGTGGCATTACCTGTGTTAAGTTTAAAACAATATACTTAATACCAACTTGATAGATAGAGGATTTTCTTAATGTGCAAAACAACATATATTCATGCTGAATATGCTCGTTACTATTAAAATAACAATTGGACTATGTATCAGTACATGTGGTTGGAATGACATTTTCTAAATAAGAAACAAATGGAATGCTGCAGATATGGATAGAAAAAAATCAAAGTGTGACATCAATATGGTATGAGGGTAACTTGGACCAACTGACAGTTGGAATGAATGTTAGTTCAATCAATATGCAAACAGATAAATATGAGATAAATGCATATAATGAGAGGAATATATGATAAAAGGAATATGTGGGATATTGTAGGGCTATATGAATTATAGACTGTACAGCTGGGGCATCACATCGTATTCATATATAGTAAATATAGCCATCGGCCGGTTATAACATACATAAGCCCAAATATAGATGCAGGTGAATATATACTGGCTGGGAAGATATACAAGGTTAGTAACCCTATTTTGTATTTGTAGCCTCAAACATGGCAGCAAAGCCACCAATATGGCAAGATAGAAAGAATAATGATGATAAGGACATATAGCTCATATATAAAGTCCCAACATTAGAAACTTCTCCAAGTGGGTATAGTAGTGATCATATCTACTATAAGACTGGTGGTGTGTGTTTGAACAGTGGGTAATTGCACAGGGCAGACCAGGCTTCCACGGAGAAGATGGAGACAGATGTCACCCCTGCACCGTGCCGTTAGGTACACATCAATTCCCCCTAAGAATAGGGGCAAATGAAGTGTGTAACAAAAACGGAGCCACAATGTCCACCTGACATACCCCAAGTATGTGGCACCTCAATTGTTGATCACAGAAGGCTCTTAAAGTCCGGCATGGTATTCAATCTGCCTGGTTGTATCGTGCCCAGTCTAAAAATCCACTGGGCCTCGCGTTTCAGAAGTTGCTTGTTCCGGTCACCCCCCCGATCCAATGGGGGTATGTGATCAATTAGAATATAACGGATAGAAGACACAGAATGTCCCTTTTTGGCGCAATGTCGCGCCACTGGCTGCTCAGAATCTCCTTGTTTGAGTGCAGTCCTTATGGCGTGGCGATGGTTTGCCATACGCTCACGGAGTGTGCCAGATGTTTTCCCTACATAGAAACAGGAACATGGGCAAAATAATAGATATATTATGTGAGAAGTAGTGCACGTAATAGAGTGCCTGATAGAAAATGTTCGATTAGTGTGTGGATGATGGAATACTTTGGTACCCACTAGGCCATTGCATGTTGTGCAGCCCAAACAGCGATAACATCCCTTGATATTCCTTTTGTTCCCGGTCAAGTAACACTGCTTGGGGTCCGTTTTCACCAATTGATCCTTAAGATTAGTCCCCCTCTTGAACCCAACCATAGGTTGTAAATTGTGAGTGAATGTGAGCTTAGGGTCTGAAGACATAATTGGCCAGTAATGGCGAAGAATCTGGCCAACATTTTTTGTCGCTGTAGTGAAAGTGGTGGACATAATGAGCTTATTACATGTGTCCCTTTTGGGTTTAGGTAGAATCAAATCCGTCTGTGTTAATGTTGAAGCGGATTCCATAGCGTCTTGAATTACCGGGATCTTATATCCCCTATTCTGGAACCTCTCACCCACTCCTTTCAATTGGGAGACCCCAGTTTCGGCATTAGAGTTATTACGCATTGTTCTTATGCATTGTGATTTTACTATGCCTTTTAGTAGGGCTGGGGGATGGCAACTATCTGCCCTTAGTATAGAGTTGCGATCAGTGGGTTTATGATATAATGTGGTTCCTAGATTATTGGAATCCTTGTAGACTGTTAAGTCCAAGAAATGAATGGATTGAAAATCCACTGTCATCTTAAACTTAACATTATTAGTAGTGTTGTTATACACTTCAAACCATTTGTGGAGTTCCTCCAGGCCCCCTCGCCACACCAAAAAGATATCATCTATATATCTGTAATAACAAATAATAGATACATTCGGCGTGTTCCACAGATACATGTTTTCGAATTGGGACATGTAGATGTTGGCGTACGAGGGGGCCATGGAGGAACCCATGGCTGTACCAGCAGTTTGTAAATAAAATTTACTCTCGAACTGAAAATAGTTTTTAAACAGACAGTATTCAATGAGGGACAGTAAGTATTCCACTGGGGGACCCTCATAGAGGGGGTTTCCCGTGAGATGTTCTTGTATGGCTTTAAGTCCATCAAGATGGGGTATGATAGTATACAGACTGTTGACATCCAGAGTGACCAGCAAATCGTCTGGCTGGATGTCAACAGTCCGTATTTTACGAATGAATTCATTCGTATCCATAACGTAAGACCGTGTTTCCCTCACCACTGGCTGTAATAGTACATCCACAAATTGTGCTACAGGCTGGGTGAGTGACTTCCTAGCCGACACAATGGGATGGCCCGGTGGGTGGTCCAATGTTTTATGGATTTTGGGAATTGAATACAAAATGGGTATCTTGGGATGTGTAGTAGTACAAAAATCACGAATGTGCTCAGATAAGTACCCTTGTTCAAATCCCAAACTAATCAGTTTGTCAAGTTGTGTTTTGAATTGTATGGTAGGGTCAGATGTTAACAGAGTGTATGTCAGGGTATCAGCCAGTTGTTCCAGGATGTCATCTCTATAATCATTATAATCCAAAAGGACAATGGCCCCGCCCTTGTCGGCGGGCCTGATGACTATAGAGGAATCATTCTGGAGGGTTTTAATGGCTTTCAATTCATCTCTGGAGAGACTGTGTTTCCACAATGTGTCTGTTCTTGCTATGTCCAAATCTTGGGTTACCAGCCTCAAAAAGGTTTTAGTACTTGGACTGCTATTAATAGGCTCAAAGGAACTGGGTACTTTACATTTAAGTTCAACGTGGGACTTCAGTGATGGCGAGTCTTTATTTTGAAAAAATTCCCTAATCTTAAGGGATCTATTCAATTTATAAAGATCTAGCTTAAGGTCAAATTCAGATACTGGGGTGCTCGGCACAAAGGATAAACCTTTGTTAAGAACTTTGCGCTCACTGTCAGTCAAGGTGTGTGTACTCAGATTAACAATTATGTCCTCTGTCGTGGTCGTCTGGGGGGTCTGTGTCTGATGCCCCGCCCGCCTAATGTGGGGTCTGTGATGCCTCCCCCTCCCAGAGAACGTGTTGTTACCCCTAAAAAATGACTAGGGGTTGAATGTGATCTAGGTTCATGTGAGGAAAATTGGTCCTGATGTCTATGTGGACCAGGTGGAGTGAACAGAGTACCAGAGGGATTCCTTTCGGTATCTGTGGAGTCGTCCCCACTCGTATCTACCGTATCAAAGTGTACCTGTCTGGTTCTTTGTCTCCTCCTGGTCTGATTCCCCTGTGTAGTAGTCAGCCATTTATACACTTTTCCCTGAGTGTAGTAACTATTAACAGTTTCCAACTTTTTGTTTTTAAATGTAATTAATTCACTCTGGTATTTATCAATTTGCAATTTAATTTTTGATAACCAATTTTCTTGGGCGTCACTAGTGAGTGTGATGTTGTGCAAAGATTCGAAAGTTTGAATTTCTATCCTAACTTTGCTTAGAATTACAGTGACTTCCTCTATAACCAATAGTATTAGGTCTAAGGAGCACTTGTTTAAAATAAAGCACCATTTCTTTCTAAATTCTGGATTATCACGTCCAATAGTAGGTACATTATGGACTCTAAATCCACGGGGGATGTGGCCTGTTCTATAATAATCAGACAAATAGCTTCCATGTAACGCTAGATCAACCTCTCTTTTATTTAATTTAAGCAAAGTGTAATACAAATTAACTGGGGTCTCACCAATAGTTTTGGAGATGGGTGCGAACAAAATCCGGTCAGCATCATCTGAGGTATAAGACACAGTGCCTGTCTGTGTATAAGACACTCTGAAAATAACTCAGAGGAAGAATTGGAATCAGAGTCATCCAAAGAAACAAAATGGAGGGACAAGATATCAAACAAATCCACTTTCATGCCTAAACTCAATCAATGCTCTCAACTTCAGACATTCACAGATGTGGTATGTGAACAAATAATTAAATTATCAGATACACAAACTGAACACAACTTGTCACAAGAGGAACAGAAAGCACTGTATGAGATTAAAAACTGGGATGATGTCATTATTCGCAACTCTGATAAGGGAGGCAACATTGTGCTTTGGCCAATTAACATGTATAAACAAGAGACGGACAGACAACTCAAAGATACCTCTTGCCATAAAAAATTGGGATTTAATCCCAACAAAATATTCCTTCAAGAATACATGAATATTCTAAATATGGCAAAATATGACAATATCATTACAAGTAAAGAATTCCAGTTTTTGAAAGTGAATGACCCAACAGTGGCAACCTTTTACTTGATCCCTAAAATTCATAAAAATAAAAATCATCCACCTGGACGTCCAATTGTTTCAGGTATCAACAGCCTTACTGAAAAAGCCAGCAGATATATAGATTTCAGATTAAGAAACTTTCTTCCTCAACTACCATCATATGTACAGGACACAACTGATGTTCTTATCCAACTAGACAACGTACATTTATCATCGACAACATGGCTAGTTACGGCCGATGTGGAATCATTATATACATGCATCAAACATGAACTGGGAATTCAAGCTGTTAAGTGGTTTCTATCAATGGGTTCAGAAGAAAACCCTGCTCACGATGACTTCATTTTGCAATTATTAAAGTTCATTCTCACACATAACTTCTTTACATTTAACAATGGTTTTTACCTCCAAACTAGGGGTACCGCGATGGGTACTGCCTGTGCTCCCACCTATGCCAATCTCTTTCTAGGCTGGTGGGAGCACAAATATGTTTTCTCAGATGACAACACTGACAACCTAAACAAAATCCCATTATGGATTCGTTACATTGATGACGTGCTCTTCTTCTGGGAAGGCACCAAAAACGAATTAGATACATTCATGGCAAAGCTGAATTCTAACAATATCAACATCAAACTTACATATGAAGCTGATCAGACAAAAATCAACTTTCTTGATCTTCAAATCATAAAAACTGCAACAGGTACATTAGCAATGAACGTTCACCGTAAAAGTACAGCTACCAACAGCCTACTTCATAGTACAAGCTCACATGCTCCTAATACAATTAAAGCTCTACCAGGGGGTGAATTTCTCTGAATGAGACGTAATTGTTCCACAGAGGACAATTACAAATAGAGAGCTAAAGAGGTTACCGAAAGACTTATATCCAGAGGATATAGTCGCAGATCCATTAAAAAAAGCAGAATCTAAAGCTAGAAATACATCTAGACGGGACCTACTAAAAAAGAAAAATAAATCTCAGCAAGACCAAATTAGATTCATCTCTACTTACAATCCAAGGAGCACCCAAATTGTAAATATCCTACAAAACAACTGGCACATACTAACCTCTGACCCGATTCTATCACGAATCATGGGAGACAGGGTCCATACAGGATACAGAAGAACTCGTAATCTCAAGGACTTAATCAGTCCCAGTCATCTACAAGGTCCGAAAACCAAGGGAGCATTCAAACAAGGCTCATTCAAGTGTGGTGCCTGTAGTACATGCAGTTTCATGATTAAAAAGGAAGAAATTTGTGATCGATTCAACAAAAGGCATAAGATCAAATCTTACATCAATTGCCATACAGAGGGTGTAATTTATGCCCTTCAATGTAAATGTAATATGATCTATGTTGGGATGACAATGAGGAAAATCAGAACAAGACTTCAAGAACATCTGAGGAACATTAAAAATGCTGCTAAAGATGCACAGGAGGGTAAAAATGTGACGTCAGTAGCACGCCATTTTCTTAAGCATCACAATTCAAAACAATCGGATCTCAAATGCTTTGGTATTGAAAAGAAAGAATTGGGCATAAGAGGTGGTAATTTGGAGAATATGTTACTCCAAGCAGAGAGTAAATGGATCTTTCTATTGAATACTGTCCAACCCTATGGACTAAATGAATTCAATAACTTTGTCTCTTTTCTATAAGAACTTAGTGTAAATACCCTGTTACAGTAAAGAAAATGCTTTTCTCAAATTAAATACTACCAAATTATGTAGATTAAATGTGCTTTTTCAATATCACCTCTAATGACTATGGGGTGACTATTGAATCAGCATAAAGTCCAAAATTAAACTCCCTTCTCTTCCCTTTAAGATATTAAATTAAACGCTATTCACAATTTTATACACGTTTTGCTTCACCCTTCTAATTCAATTTCACATAGTATTACTCTCAATGAATGGTTGTAGACAACTCTTTACTCTTTATTTAGATTTCAAAACTAAGATTTTTTGTCACTTTAATTTTTTATTTTTATTGACGTTATTTTTTAGTTGGTTGACCTCATACACTAGTTGATCCTGTCTTAGATACCCAAAAAATATTCACTAACATTTTATACATGTACATGCACTATTAATCACTTTAGAATGACTAATATTACAACATCACACACCAGTATTAGTTAAGATAACTTACACAACAATTCACGTTCAAATCTAATGATTTTAATTATTTATCACTCACTTATGTATCCCAATTCTGATAGGGAGTTCATAACTTCAGAATAAAAAAGTGATTTCAGTATTGCATTAAAGCATAGCAGTTACACATATGAGAATGGTAATAATTCAAAGTTACATAACATGGGTTAATCACATGCTGCAATGTTACTCTGTTGTTTTCATATTAGACAGTTGCACCACAACTCTATACAATCCACCAACATTGTTACGACAGTAGCAATCCAGTCCAATCTGAGTTATCTTTTATTTACTTACAATCCCATGTATTGTACGGAGACAAAAGAACTGACACGAGTAGATTATAAGATTATATTCAATCTCATTAAGTTAGCATCATGTTGATAACAATAGTAAATTTAATCTAGGTAGGAAACTATTTTAATCTAATCTAAATGTAAAAGTATTCAATTACACAGATTTCACGGAGACATCGTAAAACAGCAAATTCAGACTCTCTACTTTCAACTCTAATAAAATAATAGTTCAATCTAATAATCATGCCCAATCCTTTTGATGGCTAAGAAACAATTAAATTTTATCGACGAAAATTCACTAATATCTACCTATCTATGACGAATGCTTATACCTTACATCGATAGGTCAGATGGCAATGATAAGCCCATTGGGGGTGTGACGATCAGCAGCCTTAAATAGCCGACTACAGTGCGGCGCGTTCACCTTTGAAAAATCCACGTTACGTGGCGAAACATGTCAGGGACGTTAGGGCAATGGTGAGGAGTCCTAGGAGCTCCTGTGTTTTTAGTAAGCCTTAAGCTACCGATTTAATTACTGTAGTCTTTTCACTGTATCTATCCAGACTCTACTGATGGCTATTAATGCTCAAATATCAATATTTATCTGGCTGGCAAAGTGTTACTAGCAATTATGTTTTATTAACTAACCTAGTGCTTGTGAACGCTTGAGAGCATATTATTCTTTCAGGCAGGTTACGGTTACAGCTGTTAGCTTAGTTAGTATACCTAACCTCACGGAAAACGTTTGTGTTCATAAATTGAGGTATACATAAATATATCACAAACAAAAAGTAGCAAATGCCGGCACACGCTAATGCACAAACAATCTTGTGAATTACGGTCACACAAATGTGCATTTGAGTCATTGCAACATTGTTAAATATTTAAACTGTGATACACGGGTGTGTGTAAATATAGACACAGCTAACCTCTCACATAATTGAGCAGGCAAATAAGTATTATTCTCAGAATCTACCTTTTTAGATCTGCAGATGGTCATAGCTGCTAGTATACCGAACGGAATGGAGATCGGTTCTGTCTAAATGGAGATATATACAAATCTATTACATTTATAAAGCAGCCGGCATCAGCACACGCCAATACACAAACAGTCTTGTGAATTACTACTATATAACAGTGTATTCGAGAAACTGTATTATTACTAATTATTCAGACTGAAATATGTATGTGTGTGGGAACAGAGACACAGTTAACCTCTCAGACAACTGAGCAAATAAATATTATACTTAAAAACTGCCCTTGTATAATCTGTAGATGGTCAAAGCTGGTAATACATCTAACTTAACGAAAAACGATTGTGCTTAATCTGAGGTATATATAAGTATATTACACACAAAAAGCAGCGGATGTCGGCACACTCTAATGCACAAATACTTTGATGAATTACTGACACATTATAAAGTATATGAGAAATATTTAGACTGTGATACGCATGTGTGTGTGTCTAGAGACACAGCTAACCTCTTATACAACTGAGCAAGCAAATCAATACCATGCTCAGAATCTGCTATTTGAACATGGGAAAGATTTAGTTCTTTACTAAACTTATTCAGTCAGAACGTATTTGCAGCATAAGTGCACAAGTGAGATAGGTTGATAATTCAGCCACCACTTCATGAATATAACTTTTAGGTATTGTTGACGACAAATGTGGCAATACCAGTAAATGTTACTACAATATTATTTGAACTTAAGTTTTTTACGAACATACTAACTACTTTTTCATCACTAGAGACTTTCAATCAAAGATACTCTATATATTATACCTGCACAGAATCTATACTCATAAGTGTAAACATACACGTTTAGTTAACTGAATATAAGCAAGTAAATCAATTGCAACACAAATTGCACATAAGAGTATCTGTTGAAGAATTCCTAGTAACACGTGACATTGTCACGCTAAGCCAAGCAGACTACAATCGGTACCTAAGTGTGTTTTTAAAGTTTTTCCTATTTTATTTTTAGACCCCAATAAAAGTTAAATTTTAATTATAGCTAAGTGTGTGTCTTCTCAAACCTTGGATTTCATTTTTGATTTCCTCACATCAATCTTACTCAATAAGTGACCTGTGAGTGCTTTCAAGTGTATTCTTTCCCTTTTTGCTCCAGTAAAAAGTGTATAAATGGCTGACTACTATACAGGGGAATCAGACCAGGAGGAGACAAAGAACCAGACGGGTACACTTTGATACGGTAGATACGAGTGGGGACGACTCCACAGATACCGAAAGGAATCCCTCTGGTACTCTGTTCACTCCACCTGGTCCACATAGACATCAGGACCAATTTTCCTCACATGAACCTAGATCACATTCAACCCCTAGTCATTTTTTAGGGGTAACAACACGTTCTCGGGGAGGGGGAGGCATCACAGACCCCACATTAGGCGGGCGGGGCATCAGACACAGACCCCCCAGATGACCACGACAGAGGACATAATTGTTAATCTGAGTACACACACCTTGACTGACAGTGAGCGCAAAGTTCTTAACAAAGGTTTATCCTTTGTGCCGAGCACCCCAGTATCTGAATTTGACCTTAAGCTAGATCTTTATAAATTGAATAGATCCCTTAAGATTAGGGAATTTTTTCAAAATAAAGACTCGCCATCAATGAAGTCCCACGTTGAACTTAAATGTAAAGTACCCAGTTCCTTTGAGCCTATTAATAGCAGTCCAAGTACTAAAACCTTTTTGAGGCTAGTAACCCAAGATTTGGACATAGCAAGAACAGACACATTGTGGAAACACAATCTCTCCAGAGATGAATTGAAAGCCATTAAAACCCTCCAGAATGATTCCTCTATAGTCATCAGGCCCGCTGACAAGGGTGGGGCCATTGTCCTTTTGGATTATAATGATTATAGAGATGACATCCTGTAACAACTTGCTGATACCCTGACATACACTCTGTTAACATCTGACCCTACCATACAATTCAAAACACAACTTTACAAACTGATTAGTTTGGGATTTGAACAAGGATACTTATCTGAGCACATTCGTGATTTTTGTACTACTACACATCCCAAGATACCCATTTTGTATTCAATTCCCAAAATCCATAAAACATTGGACCACCCACCGGGCCATCCCATTGTGTCGGCTAGGGAGTCACTCACCCAGCCTGTAGCACAATTTGTGAATGTACTATTACAGCCAGTGGTGAGGGAAACACGGTCTTACGTTATGGATACGAATAATTTCATTCGTAAAATACGGACTGATGACATCAAGCCAGACAATTTGCTGGTCACTCTGGATGTCAACAGTCTGTATACTATCATACCCCATCTTGATGGACTTAAAGCCATACAAGAACATCTCACGGGAAACCCCCTCTATGAGGGTCCCCCAGTGGAATACTTACTGTCCCTCATTGAATACTGTCTGTTTAAAAACTATTTTCGGTTCAAGAGTAAATTTTATTTACAAACTGCTGGTACAGCCATGGGTTCCTCCATGGCCCCCTCATACGCCAACATCTACATGTCACAATTCCAAAACATGTATCTGTGGAACACGCCGAATGTATCTATTATTTGTTATTACAGATATATAGATGATATCTTTTTGGTGTGGCGAGGGGGCCTGGAGGAACTCCACAAATGGTTTGAAGTGTATAACAACACTACTAATAATGTTAAGTTTAAGATGACAGTGGATTTTCAAACCATTCATTTCTTGGACTTAACAGTCTTCAAGGATTCCAATAATCTAGGAACCACATTATATCATAAACCCACTGATCGCAACTCTATACTAAGGGCAGATAGTTGCCATCCCCCAGCCCTACTAAAAGGCATAGTAAAATCACAATGCATAAGAACAATGCGTAATAACTCTAATGCCGAAACTGGGGTCTCCCAATTGAAAGGAGTGGGTGAGAGGTTCCAGAATAGGGGATATAAGATCCCGGTAATTCAAGACGCTATGGAATCCGCTTCAACATTAACACAGACGGATTTGATTCTACCTAAACCCAAAAGGGGCATAAGTGATAAGCTCATTATGTCCACCACTTTCACTCCAGCAACAAAAAATGTTGGCCAAATTCTTCGCCAATACTGGCCAATTATGTCTTCAGACCCTAAGCTCACATTCACTCGCAATTTACAACCTATGGTTGGGTTCAAGAGGGGGACTAATCTTAAGGATCAATTGGTGAAAACGGACCCCAAGCAGTGTTACTTGACTGGGAACAAAAGGAATATCAAGGGATCTTATCGCTGTTTGGGCTGCACAACATGCAATGGCCTAGTGGGTACCAAAGTATTCCATCATCTACACACTAATCGAACATTTTCTATCAGGCACTCTATTATGTGCACTACTACTCACATAATATATCTATTATTTTGCCCATGTTCCTGTTTCTATGTAGGGAAAACATCTGGCACACTCCATCGCCACGCCATAAGGACTGCACTCAAACAAGGAGATTCTGAGCAGCCAGTGGCGTGACATTGCGCCAAAATGGGACATTCTGTGTCTTCTATCCGTTATATTCTAATTGATCACATACCCCCATTGGATCGGGGGGGGGGTGACCGGAACAAGCAACTTCTGAAACGCGAGGCCCAGTGGATGTTTAGACTGGGCACGATACAACCAGGCGGCTTGAATACCATGCCGGACTTTAAGAGCCTTCTGTGATCAACAATTGAGGTGCCACATACTTGGGGTATGTCAGGTGGACATTGTGGCTCCATTTTTGTTACACACTTCATTTGCCCCTATTCTTAGGGGGAATTTATGTGTACCTAACGGCACGGTGCAGGGGTGACATCTGTCTCCATCTTCTCCGTGGAAGCCTGGTCTGCCCTGTGCAATTACCCACTGTTCAAACACGCACCACCAGTCTTATAGTAGATATGATCACTACTATACCCACTTGGAGAAGTTTCTAATGTTGGGACTTTATATATGAGCTATATGTCCTTTGCTGCCATGTTTGAGGCTACAAATACAAAATAGGGTTACTAACCTTGTATATCTTCCCAGCCAGTATATATTCACCTGCATCTATATTTGGGCTTATGTATGTTATAACCGGCTGATGGCTATATTTACTATATATGAATACGATGTGATGCCCCAGCTGTACAGTCTATAATTCATATAGCCCTACAATATCTCACATATTCCTTTTATCATATATTCCTCTCATTATATGCATTTATCTCATATTTATCTGTTTGCATATTGATTGAACTAACATTCATTCCAACTGTCAGTTGGTCCAAGTTACCCTCATACCATATTGATGTCACACTTTGATTTTTTTCTATCCATATCTGCAGCATTCCATTTGTTTCTTATTTAGAAAATGTCATTCCAACCACATGTACTGATACATAGTCCAATTGTTATTTTAATAGTAACGAGCATATTCAGCATGAATATATGTTGTTTTGCACATTAAGAAAATCCTCTATCTATCAAGTTGGTATTAAGTATATTGTTTTAAACTTAACACAGGTAATGACACCTATGGGTAATCTATATTGTATACAATTACCTTGGTCACTGTCACCATGCCAACTCAACGCACAAACACTATCAAATATTTATTTGACACATTTTCAGATATTTGTGGCAATGTTCCACATGTTTGCTTACTTGGTTTATTTGATGATTTCTACACTAGTATGTCACATAAGATTGTTAAAATATGTAGATTGAATAAGTTTATGATTACATAGTGGGACCGAAAACCGGAAGTGATGTATGGAAACTTCCGGTTTCAGACAGCACTGTGGAACGCAAGATGCGTTCCAAGCTTGAAATATTGGTGCACTTTTTTGGAGAGGCACTAAGGTTGGTGTGATTTAATTTGTATGAAACACTATAAATGAGTTGTATTTTGTCTATTTTGTATGCTGATGAAGGGGTTGTGAACCCCGAAAACGTTCCATTAAATTGGTTTTTTGAAGAAGTCCTGAGAGTGCATTCTCTTGTTTCTTATTTGATGCTGTATCATTGCATCCAGGCGAGCTGTCTATCGGTGGGCTGAATTGGAAATTGTTTACTATATATATATATATATATATATATATATATATATATATATATATATATATATATATATACATATATACAACGATATATATTGCATAAGGACAAGACCTGATGATGATCCTTGTAGTCCCCCGCAAAGAAAGCCAGCACACGAGATTTAGACAAAACACCTTCCTTTAATGCCAAAGTAACTTAACGTTTCATCTCCCACTGGAGCCTTGGTCACATGCAGCAATTCACAGAAAGAAATCAGGCATGAGCTGAAACGTTATGTTACTTTGGCATTAAAGGAAGGTGTTTTGTCTAAATCTCGTGTGCTGGCTTTCTTTGCGGGGAACTACAAGGATCATCACCAGGCCTTGTCCTTATGCAATATATATCGTTGTATTTATTCATTGGCCGTGCATTGAGTGCTTGCAACGTTGGTGAGTGCTGATCTTTCTTGTTAATATATATATATATATATATATCTATATTAGAATTAGATATGCATGTACATCACCCTGTGAAATTAATGCAACCATAACATAGTAAATATTCATCCTTGAAGGAATGAATATTTAAAGTTGAGCCACTACAGAGAGATCTTGCACATTCTGTAATGCAAACTCAGATTATTAAAATGGTCTCTGCATAGATAATGTAAGTCTGTTGTACAATTTAATAAGTATATATAGTATTAATGTACTGTAAGGAGAGTATGCCATTTTAAATCTGTATTCCATATAACACTACAGATAATTAATCATACTCTAGCTGCAAGGACATGCATGTAATATTATATGTATACATTTTGTATGCAAATTTAAGCAGCTGAGATATATAAAAAAAATCCTATATGAAAAGTGAATATGCAAATTGTTAATTTGCAGCAGATAAGCCTTTTAGAATATCTAATCTCGATATACAAACTAAGACAGTTTGATCAGCTTGCTGCATGAGACTAAAACCAAGTTGTGGTAAAACAGGTTTGGCAGACCTGCATAAGACACCAACTGGAGTCAAAGTTTCCCTTAGTGGGGTTAAAGCGGGGTTTAATTTGCTGTTCAACACAGAGAACTGTGGACAAATGGGGGGTACACAATTAAAAAGCAAATTGCAGTACAAAAACTGGGAATAAAATTATTTACTCCTGTACTAGCCCATAGCACACCCCAGAACATAAAAAGAGCTAAGAGAATTAAAATTAAGTAGCACAGATAACCTTCTACACTCAGCAGCCCCAGCAGCTCTTACCTCCAGGGAATAGAAGGGGTTAAACTTACTAGAATAAAACAACAAAAGGCCATATAATCCACCAGATGAAATTCAAAGCAGCTGAAGCAGAAAAAGGTTACCAAGCAAAGGGGTCCAGCTTATTGCCATCACAATATGTGGGCCCAAAGGCCTGTGCAATTGAAATAACTGTCAAAATTAAAAATTGTGAAAAAACTATTCTCCTAAGGCCTCTGTGTCACCCTGCCCAACTGCACTGTGATTTTTTTTAGATCTAACTGCTAATGTCACAAGGCAGTTACAGTTTTTTTAAAGAGACGGTACCTGTTTTTTTAGAAGTATGCAAAAATAAGGCTTTTGAGGTAAAAAAAGGGTAAATTAAGCTGCTAAGGAGTCCTACAGATGCTAGATAAGAACAATTATGTGCCTCATTCTCCCAAATTCCTATGTTATACACATAGGTAAAGCTCCTCAAGTGTAAGGCTTTGACCCCCAGCTATGTTGTTCCTGTAAGGAGAGTACTATTGGATACCTCCTAGGAGAGCCTATCCAGTGCAAGTTAATACACTGCCAAGGATACTGTCAGATATATCTGTAACCCCTCAGGGGATGTTAGGGATTGGTCCCTGTGATGCCTGGGGGCAGTTATGGCTGTTAGATTGCCCATTAGATTAATGGAAAGCACATAACAGAGTTAATCTTTACCCCTGTTTCACTCAGAGTCTTCTTAAATCTTCTTGGAGTGTAGTTGCCTAGGGCTACTGGGTCCCAAGTCAGGTCTGAGCCCACAAATCATATGACAAAATAATGAACTTTTGATAGTAGAGCACATTTGAAATCTTCAACCTCTCTTCTCAGAGGCTGAGAACAAAACTGGAGAGGTAGAAGAGCTGGGAAGGGCTAAAGCTCTGTGAGGGTTATTGACCTCCTTCTTATAGGCTAGAATATATCCCACATGTTATGAAGCTATTGACTCACAGGTAAGAAGGAAATATATTTTTAAGATATATATATATATATATATATATATATATATATATATATATATATATATATATATATATATATATATATATATATATATATACAGGGAGTGCAGAATTATTAGGCAAATGAGTATTTTGACCACATCATCCTCTTTATGCATGTTGTCTTACTCCAAGCTGTATAGGCTCGAAATCCTACTACCAATTAAGCATATTAGGTGATGTGCATCTCTGTAATGAGAAAGGGTGTGGTCTAATGACATCAACACCCTATATCAGGTGTGCATAATTATTAAGCAAATTCCTTTCCTTTGGCAAAATGGGTCAAAAGAAGGACTTGACAGGCTCAGAAAAGTAAAAAATAGTGAGATATCTTGCAGAGGGATGCAGCACTCTTAAAATTGCAAAGCTTCTGAAGCGTGATCATCGAACAATCAAGCGTTTCATTCAAAATAGTCAACAGGGTCGCAAGAAGTGTGTGGAAAAACCAAGGCGCAAAATAACTGCCCATGAACTGAGAAAAGTCAAGCGTGCAGCTGCCAAGATGCCACTTGCCACCAGTTTGGCCATATTTCAGAGCTGCAACATCACTGGAGTACCCAAAAGCACAAGGTGTGCAATACTCAGAGACATGGCCAAGGTAAGAAAGGCTGAAAGACGACCACCACTGAACAAGACACACAAGCTGAAACGTCAAGACTGGGCCAAGAAATATCTCAAGACTGATTTTTCTAAGGTTTTATGGACTGATGAAATGAGAGTGAGTCTTGATGGGGCAGATGGATGGGCCCGTGGCTGGATTGGTAAAGGGCAGAGAGCTCCAGTCCGACTCAGACGCTAGCAAGGTGGAGGTGGAGTACTGGTTTGGGCTGGTATCATCAAAGATGAGCTTTTGGGGCCTTTTCAGGTTGAGGATGGAGTCAAGCTCAACTCCCAGTCCTACTGCCAGTTTCTGGTAGACACCTTCTTCAAGCAGTGGTACAGGAAGAAGTCTGCATCCTTCAAGAAAAACATGATTTTCATGCAGGACAATGCTCCATCACACACGTCCAAGTACTCCACAGCGTGGCTGGCAAGAAAGGGTATAAAAGAAGAAAATCTAATGACATGGCCTCCTTGTTCACCTGATCTGAACCCCATTGAGAACCTGTGGTCCATCATCAAATGTGAGATTTACAAGGAGGGAAAACAGTACACCTCTCTGAACAGTGTCTGGGAGGCTGTGGTTGCTGCTGCATGCAATGTTGATGGTGAACAGATCAAAACACTGACAGAATCCATGGATGGCAGGCTTTTGAGTGTCCTTGCAAAGAAAGGTGGCTATATTGGTCACTGATTTGTTTTTGTTTTGTTTTTGAATGTCAGAAATGTATATTTGTGAATGTTGAGATGTTATATTGGTTTCACTGGTAAAAATAAATAATTGAAATGGGTATATATTTGTTTTTTGTTAAGTTGCCTAATAATTATGCACAGTAATAGTCACCTGCACACACAGATATCCCCTAAAATAGCTATAACTAAAAACAAACTAAAAACTACTTCCAAAACTATTCAGCTTGGATATTAATGAGTTTTTTGGGTTCATTGAGAACATGGTTGTTGTTCAATAATAAAATTAATCCTCAAAAATACAATTTGCCTAATAATTCTGCACTCCCTGTGTATATATATATATATATATATATATATATATATATATATATATATATATATATAAATAAAAATAAAAAAACTAAGCCGTTATGGCTAAATAAAAATGTGTTAAAAGAAATTAGGAAAAAACGTAGGGCATTTAAATTATTAAAAGAAAATAGTACAGACTCAGCATACAATATTTATAAGGAATGTAACAAAGCATGCAAAAAAGCAATCAAATTAGCCAAAATTAAAAATGAAAAATTAATTGCCAAGGATTCTAAGTCTAACCCTAAAAGTTTCTTTAAGTACATAAATAGCAAAAAATCTAAGAAGGATAATATAGGTACATTAAAATGTGTGGAGGGTAGCATGATAAATAATGACAGGGAGAAGGCTGAGGTACTAAACCAGTTTTTTTCTTCAGTATACACAAGAGAGGAACCATTGAATGATACTTTGGAACAGAATAGAACATGCCAGTCCATACCACTAACTGGGTTTTGTTTAGAGGATATCAGGAAAAAACTAAAAAATATTAAGGTAAATAAAACTCCAGGCCCAGATGGAATACACCCAAGGGTGTTAAGTGAACTTAGCACTGTTATAGACAAACCTTTACTCTTAATTTTTCAAGACTCATTATCCTCAGGCATGGTACCCCAGGATTGGCGTAAAGCTGATGTGGTGCCACTCTTCAAAAAGGGAAGCAGGGATGATCCAGGAAGCTATAGACCAGTTAGTCTGACATCAATAGTGGGGAAGATATTTGAAGGGATTATAAGGGATTATATTGATGAGCATATTCGTGTAAACAAGATTATGAGTTCTAATCAGCATGGCTTTAGGAGAAATAGATCATGTCAAACTAATCTAATTAGATTCTACGAGGAAGTAAGTAAAAATATAGATAAAGGGGAATCAGTTGATGTGATATACTTAGATTTTGCAAAGGCATTTGATACAGTGCCACATGAGAGATTAATGCACAAAATTAAGGGACTGGGAATAGCTGAAAATGTTAGCTCATGGATAAATAACTGGATAAAAGATAGGGAGCAACGAGTAGCAGTAAATGGATCATACTCAGATTGGACAAAGGTAATCAGTGGCGTCCCCCAGGGATCAGTACTGGGCCCTGTTCTTTTTAATATTTTTATAAATGACTTGGAGCAAGGATTAAATAGCGACATCTCTATTTTTGCAGATGATACTAAGTTAAGTAAGGTCATTAGGTCAGAGCAGGATGAACTCTCTTTGCAAAGGGATTTGCTAAAATTAGAACTATGGGCAAGTGAATGGAAAATGAGATTTAATACGGAAAAATGTAAGGTTCTACATTTTGGAAGTAAAAATAAGCAGGCTATGTATTTTTTAAATGGGACAAGACTTAGCCAAACACAGGAGGAAAGGGATTTGGGAGTAGTAATAGATAACAAGCTAAAGATGAGTGCACAATGCAGGGCAGCGGCTTCAAAGGCTAATAAGATACTAGCATGTATTAAAAGAGGCATTGATTCAAGGGAGGAAAGCATAATTCTGTCATTATATAAAGCCCTGGTAAGACCTCACCTTGAGTTTGGAGTGCAGTTCTGGGGACCGATTGCTAAAAAAGATATTGCAGAACTAGAAAAAGTTCAGAGAAGGGCCACAAAGCTAATAAGGGGATTGGAGAAATTAACCTATGAGGAGAGGCTAGCCAAACTGGGTCTGTTCTCTTTAGAAAAAAGGCGCTTGAGAGGTGACATGATTACTTTATATAAATATATTCAAGGCCCATATACAGAGATGGCAGAAGCTCTTTTTATTCCAAGAAAATTGTTTCTGACAAGAGGTCATAATTTAAGGTTGGAGGAAAGGAGATTTAATCTCCTGCAACGGAAACGTTTTTTTCACTGTAAGAGCAATAAAATTGTGGAACTCATTACCAAAGGAGGTAGTGAATGCCAATACCATAGATACATTTAAAAATAGTCTGGATAAATTTCTGTATATAAACAAAATTCATGGATATGATTGCTAGTATTACATGGGTCACATTTTAATGGGGTTATTTAAGCTTAACTGGAGCTTTTTGTAAGTATTTTAGATTTGTATAGGTTGAACTCGATGGACTTCAGTCTTTTTTCAACCTTATCTACTATGTTACTATGTATATATATATATATATATATATATATATATATATATATATATATATATATATATATATATATATATATATATATATATATATATATATAAACACAAAAAAGGGGACTGCACTCCAAAACCGGACCAGGTACACATCCCATGACCCAGCAACATGCCAGTCCTGTGTGCTAAATAGCACTCACAAAAAGCTGTGCCATCACCAGAGTCATAGGCAGTTAACCCCAGACAGGAGTGGGTGCAAGAACCATGGGGGATTACAAAACAAATACAACACATAAAGGAAATCCAGCACTCACCAGCTAGCTCACAGCTAAGATTTAAAATGGAAAGGTTAGTCACTGCATCTGGCCAAATGGGTCAAGCTCAGGCATCACGTCAAGGTCCTTTTCAACATCTGAGTCCCTAGCACAGCCACACAATGCAGGCTCTCAAAGCGAGACAAACTGGGAACAAGGGAGGGGTGCACAGGTATATGTAATCACCCAGCAACATACAAAACACGGAAAGGGGACTGCATTCCAAAACCGGACCAGGTACACATCCCATGACCCAGCAACATGCCAGCCCTGGGTGCTAAATAGCACTCACAAAAAGCTGTGTCATCACCCGTGTCATAGGCAGTTAACCCCAGACAGGAGTGGGTGCAAGAACCATGGGGGATTACAAAACAAATACAACACATAAAGGAAAACTAGCACTCACCAGCTAGCTCACAGCTAAGATTTCAAATGGAAAGGTTAGTCACCGCATCTGGCCAAATGGGACAAGCTCAGGCACCATGTCAAGGTCCTATTTAGCACCCAGGGCTGGCATGTTACTGGGTCATGGGATGTGTACCTGGTCCGGTTTTGGAGTGCAGTCCCCTTTCCATGTTTTGTATGTTGCTGGGTGATTACATATACCTGTGCACCCCTCCCTTGTTCCCAGTTTGTCTGGCTTTGAGAGCCTGCATTGTGTGGCTGTGTTAGGGACTCAGGTGTTGAAAGGACCTTGACGTGATGTCTGAGCTTGTCCCATTTGGCCAGATGCGGTGACTAACCTTTCCATTTTAAATCTTAGCTGTGAGCTAGCTGGTGAGTGCTGGGTTTCCTTTATGTGTTGTATTTGTTTTGTCATCCCCCATGGTTCTTGCACCCACTCCTGTCTGGGGTTAACTGCCTACGACTCTGGTGATGGCACAGCTTTTTGTGAGTTCTATTTAGCACCCAGGGCTGGCATGTTGCTGGGTCATGGGATGTGTACCTGGTCCGGTTTGGATTGCAGTCCCCTTTCTGTGTTTTGTATGTTGCTGGGTGAATACATATACCTGTGCACCCCTCCCTTGTTCCCAGTTTGTCTGGCTTTGAGAGCCTGCATTGTGTGGCTGTGTTAGGGACTCAGGTGTTGGAAAGGACCTTGACGTGGTGCCTGAGCTTGTCCCATTTGGCCAGATACGGTGACTAACCTTTCCATTTTAAATCTTAGCTATGAGCTATCTGGTGAGTGCTGGGTTTCCTTTATGTGTTGTATTTATTTTGTAATCCCCCATGGTTCGTGCACCCACTCCTGTCTGGGGTTAACTGCCTATGACTCTGGTCACGGCACAGCTTTTTGTGAGTGCTATTTAGCACCCAGGGCTGGCATGTAGCTGGGTCATGGGATGTGTACCTGGTCCGGTTTTGGAGTGCAGTCCCCTTTCCGTGTTTTGCTGGGTGATTACATATACCTGTGCACCCCTCCCTTGTTCCCAGTTTGTCTGGCTTTGAGAGCCTGCATTGTGTGGCTGTGTTAGGGACTCAGGTGTTGGAAAGGACCTTGACGTGGTGCCTGAGCTTGTCCCATTTTCCAGATGCGGTGAATAACCTTTCCATTTTAAATCTTAGCTGTGAGCTAGCTGGTGAGTGCTGGGTTTCCTTTATGTGTTATAAATATATATATATTTCTTGGAAACCATGCCCTCCTATGTAATTGATACGCCTGATCTTCTAAGGAAGATAGACGGTATTACTTTACCTAGTGAAGTCATCCTAGTCTCCTTGGATGTGGAGGGCCTTTACTCCTCTATTCCATATATAGTAGGAGTGAGGGCAGCAAAACATTTCCTGGACACTAGAGGACCATCTTACTCTCAACATACAGACTTTGTTGTAAAACTGCTAACTTTTGTTCTTGAGAATAACATCTTCTCGTTTGACAATAAACTGTACAAACAGAATAGGGGGACAGTGATGGGGGTAACCTGTGCCCCTACTTATGCGTGTCTCCACCTGGGACTGTGGGAGATGGAAGAAGTTTTCCAAAAACAAGCTTTTAATGAACATGCTCAACTTTGGTTGCGCTATGTGGATGATGTCCTGCTGATTTGGGATAGTTCAGAAAATGAATTATGGAGTTTTGTTTCAGAACTCAATGTAAATAACAGGAATATTGTTCTGACTCTCAATTTCAGTAGGACAGAATTATCTTTTCTTGATGTCCAAATAAAAATTGAAAAAGATACTCTTTTAACTGAGAACTTTAGAAAAGAAACTGCTACTAATAGCCTTCTTGAGGCACACAGCCATCATCCTGAGCACCTCAAGAGAGGCATTCCAAAAGGTCAGTTCCTGCGTTTACGCAGGAATTGTTCTTCTACTACAAAATTTAACGAACATGCATCTTTAATGGAGCAACGCTTTACAGTGAGAGGTTACTCGAAAAGGGTTGTGTCCAATGCTAGGAGTTTTGCACAGAAGTCAGTAAGAAGGGAGTTACTACTCCCTAAAATAAGGGAAAAAGACAATAAAATTAGAATCATCACAGAATTTAACTGCCATTGGGATCATTTAAGGGGTATACTCAAAAAGAATTGGAGTATCCTATTAAATGATGAAAATATTGCCCAAGAGATAGGAGAGACACCAATGATCACAGCAAGACGTGCTCCTAATCTAAAAGATAAACTGGTGAATAGCAAATTCATCTCCCCCCAAAAGAATTGGCTGTCAAGACAAAAACAGGTGGGCAACTACCCCTGCAAAAGATGTGTGGCGTGCAGGTTTATGCTACAGACCAAAGTTTTCTCAGTGAATAAAGATAAAATCTACAAATTAAAGTACTTTTTCAATTGCAACACAGAAGGTGTTGTTTACCTTCTTTCTTGCTCATGTCCTTGTTTTTATGTTGGCAAAACGAGACGGATTCTGAAAGACAGAATCAAGAATAAATTACAAACCAGTAGTGTTGCTAGAAACTTTGAAAGTTACCATAATAGCATACCTGATGGTATGAGGGTGACAGGCATCGACAAGGGCATCACCAATGTGAGAGGGGGAAATAATGACAAAGTCCTCCTGCAGAAAGAATGCAGGTGGATCTATAACCTCTCTAGTATTGGGCAGAATGGTCTAAATGAAAAATTGGACATGGGCAGCTTTCTTTAAAGGCTTCCCTTGTTTATATATGTCCATCTATTTAGCTTAATATTTTAATCTCCCCCACATCCGAAAGTTCAGTCTTTTGATTATTACTAACCATGCCTCCAGCATTTCTGGTTTTGTGGCATATTGAAATGTTCTAATATTTTTATGTGTTTAGAGTTGATTTTCTCACAAATTTTGATACTTTGTATATGCACTGTTGTTTTTTCACCTCCAAATATGGGCGTTACTTTAGTTCGCTATAAATTAGCACCTATGACGTGCTAAGTCACATGCCCTGAGGAAGCCCCGTTTTCCTGATGACGTGGGGTGAAACACGTGTTGGCGTCTTTGCGTAGCTGACCTACGTAGCATCCATGCTGGTTGTTGGAGCCATTGGAGCCGTCGGAGTTTGCTGCTGAATCTTGCAGCGTGACACAGTCTTCAATTCTTGTGCATCATTGGCAATCGTCTGTATGTTTTGGAGACTGTAATGGAAAATAGATGAGCATGCCACAGAGGTAAAACCGATGCTAATTTTAACACAGCAGGATGAAAGTTATTTGGTGCCTGTGTAATCGGAAATTCTGACAAGCCGAAAAGTCTCTACAACGACCGGAGTGGTATGGTGCAGTTGACAGAGGGGTACAGTTTGAAAAGTTTGTATCCTCCTGCATCCCTACCTCTCTCTTTTCAACTTGGCTTGCTTACTTCATATCTCCTGATACATGTTGTTGCACTAACACGCTTGACCGCTTTATGCATGCTAACATACTGGCTGTGTTCATTCATTCATCTATAACTAACTGCCATATCTTATCATGTGCTCTCATCGGCACATCTACGGCAACTGTGTACTGTGAATTACCTTGCTCTCTACCTCGGGACTTTACATTAGTCCTACTTGCCTTAATTTGGGGACTCCATACATTATTTGTCTCCTAAAGGAACATACGCTTGTTCAATGTGCTTGACTACTCATTACTTATGTTGCTTATGATGGTTATTTCTGTGCTATTATTTGTTTCCTTGTCTTAAAAAAATGTTGTATACTTATACAGGACAAGGACTGCATTTGGGAATGTCAGGTATTCACCTACTTAATGTCTCAGTTTTCACTAAAACCATTTAGGTCTGAGGTACATTAGTGAATAACCTTCCCCCCTGCAGCACTTGATCTAGCCATTAGTTCTTGCTCCATACCTGCATGGGTTTACATGGGCCGGCCCTTTTTTATGTCATTATCATTTAATTTTGATTTATGTTTATGTTTTGAGGTTGCCACAATATTTTGCTTTGGTTTATATCTATATGCCTTTGTATAGTTGGATCTAGCCTGGTCTGGGGCCATTGGCTGCACAATAAAACCTCCTTTTCACTAAGCAAATTTCTACAAGTGTTTTGTTATTTCTTTTAAAAGAGTGCTGTATTGCCAGTCTTTTAAAAATGTCATTTCCCTTCTTAATTATTCTTGTCAATATATATATATATATATATATATATATATATATATATATATATATATATATATATATATATATATATATATATATATATATATATGTAAAAAGGGAGAGTGTTGTCAGCACTATCAGTATTACCAATAAAAAGAGGGTGTTGGTTTACTGAGGTCTGAATTATTAGTACCTATCAGACCCCTGGTGCAAGGGGAAAGAGGTAAATTTAAATCTAAACTAAAAGAAATAAAAAGCTTATCCTATACAGCACTAACCAGTCCCTATCAGTGTAATTGGATATGCTTAGTCTGAAGTGTCAAACCTTATAGAGGCATAAAAAATGTAATATCTCTAATACCAATCATATACTACAACCAAGGAGCATAAAGGAGTATTTATTTGGAACAACATGAGAAGGTTATATATGACAACCTGATGGATACTCTAACAATTCCTATCATAGTGCACTATGAAATATTTCTACCAGCTGGAAAAATCATATAGAAATAAGGAAAAGAGAAAATAAACTAAATATAAAGCATAAAAATAAATTGCCTGTTATTGAACACAGGTAAATTCAAAGTCCCAGATGGTAAAAATCTTAACAGTTCCCCATCAGATTAATAAGATTGTGTAGAAACTTGGGCCACAAGTAGATAATTAGTTCCGTTTTACTTGATACTTGTAGACAACCTGCACAATGGTTACTGTGTTATTCTGGTTATGCCGAAATTCGTAAGGGCAAAATACCACCATAGCGATAAGTATAAACCAGTCCTTGGCTTAAAGACACTGTGTGAACCAACAATTCTACCATAGCAGTAAGTATTAACCAGTTCTTGGATGTCAGCAATACTCGGTATTATAGAGAATCAAGTTCCGGCATAGCGGTAAAGTATAAATCAGTCCTTGGCTCAAACTGGCATACACTGTGTCAGAAAGTGTATTCCACTATGGCGGTTATACTTGTGGTTACTGAGAGTCCCACTATCGCGGTGCCGCACCTCCAGGGGTGCTCCTCTCACTTTGTGTCCCTTTGTGTCTGCTGTTGTACACGGCCTCCAAATCACATCAATCAGACAGTAAATCTTTATCTCATGGTTTCCAAACAATAGCTCTAGCCAGCTACGCGCATTTCACCCCTAAGGCTGTGGCGCTTCTTCTGGCTCCAGATTTAATCAGTAATTAACAGGTGTGTATGGAGTTCCTTTAAAGAAAACATCACGGAGGAAAACTCCTCCCTTTCTTGAAGCCTTTTGGATCAAATGTTATTCTTGGGGTAAAAAGGTAACTTTGTTTAACCAAAACAAAAATATCTCAGTCATTGATACATATTTAAGTGTTAAACATAAAATTATAACACGCAATTGTAAAAGTACCGTTATTATAGAATAGAAATGCTCCTTATTGATGCAGCACAGATTGATAATATTTTTTAGAAAAAACAATTACTATTTACTTGAAAATAGTTTTCTACCATAAGAGGATTACAATTTTAATTATAAATAAAGCAGTTCATATCTGCTATATATGGCAAGCTTTAATTTGTTGCTTTTCTCTTTATAAAATACTTAAATCATTGTTCGTAGATTTATTTAATTTTTAACTTAAAGTACATAATTCAATGCTCTTAAAGGGATTTTGACATGGGTTATTCCATGACTTCCATTATTCTTTTTATCAAAGAAAGAAAATATAGATGACACACTCATGCAGTTGTTTCATTCACCTAGAAAGCATGCATAATTAATTTCCTCATTCATGCCTAAAGGGGCAAGTGTTTTTAAGTTAAAGATCCATTTACATTCATTCTGCAAAAGTTTTTGTCCAGATCACCACCTCTTTCTCTGAGATCAATTTTTTGCAGACCTCTGAATTTTAATTCACGCTTATTACTATTGTGAAAATAGAAAAAATGTCGCGCTACACTGCTGGTGTCAATCAGTTTATTCTTTATATCTCTCTTATGTTCTTTGATTCTTTCTTTGAGCTCTCTGTAATTGCCCTTGTTATTACGTTGGGGAAATGCCCTTATGAATTTCGGCATAACCAGAATAACACAGTAACCATTGTGCAGGTTTTCTACAAGTATCAAGTAAAACGGAACAAATTATCTACTTGTGGCCCAAGTTTCTACACAATCTAATTAATCTGATGGGGAACTGTTAAGATTTTTACCATCTGGGACTTTGAATTTACCTGTGTTCAATAACAGGCAATTTCTTTTTATGCTTTATATTTAGTTTATTTTCTCATTTCCTTATTTCTATATGATTTTTCCAGCTGGTAGAAATATTTCATAGTGCACTATGATAGGAATTGTTAGAGTATCCATCAGGTTGTCATATATAACCTTCTCATGTTGTTCCAAATAAATACTCCTTTAATACTCCTTGGTTGTAGTATATGATTGGTATTAGAGATATTACATTTTTTATGCCTCTATAAGGTTTGACACTTCAGACTAAGCATATCCAATTACACTGATAGGGACTGGTTAGTGCTGGATAGGATAAGCTTTTTATTTCTTTTAGTTTATATATATATATATATATATATATATATATATATATATATATATATATATATATATATATATATATATATATATATATATATATATATACTGTATATAAAGGAAAAAGGGCTGGAGATCAGGATCCGGTGTGTATCCTCAGTTGTCCACAACACAAGCCAGCACGAAGAGATTTCAATAATCACCTTTAATGTATCATAACATAACGTTTCGGCCTCTCATGGAGGCCTTGGTCACATGTAAAAAACACACATCACAGGCATACAACACATCCCAAAGTGCTACCTTATTTACCCCATCCCCTAAACCTGATATGCTAAACGACGCCCAAATTCATGGAAAACAGCTGAAAGAGATCCGATTGATCGCTGCGCCATCACAGTGAGACCGTATTCATAACAACAGACAGCAACAGATAGGTATTTGCATAAACAGCAGACCACATGTCTGCATTGTGTGATGACGTCATAAAAAATGGCGTCCATTGTCATGGGAACGCATGTACACTGATAACATACAATGCGTGACCACATAGCAACAGCTGATCAGAGCACTGAACGCAGGAACACCGTCTCCAGCTAGACAGGCATCACCATGGCAACAGACACCAAAAATAATTATGAGCCTAAGCATAACAGGTTCATATAGTTAACTAAACAATATTACACATACAATTCAGATCGGTTCTTAGATCCAGTGACTAATCAATAAAAAGTAACTGTGTGGTGCAATATATCTTGTATTAGAATAGCACCTAACATATAGCCATATAAATATCTAGATCATAAGATCCTATAGCAATGCTTAGTCAGTAACACCATTAGCCAGATCATTGTGTTCTGTATACAAAATTAAAAAACACACAAAGTGCTTTCAAGGAGATGGTAGAAACTGAGTTATTGGAGGAGGGGAAGCTCACAGTCACTTATAAAACCAGCTGTAGTCAATCATCACGTTAAGACCCTTCGGGGAAATGGTGTCCAGTCTATGGATCCAGTGTGATTCCATTCTCAGTAAAGCCTTTGATCAATCACCACCTCGTGCAGATTTAGAGACATGATCGATTAATATAGTCCTCATCGTGGAGATGGCATGTCCCGCTTGTAGGAAATGACGAGCCACAGGTTGATCTTTATTGCCCTTTTCAAGGGCCAGCCTTATAGCCGATTTGTGGTTGGCCAACCTCTCTCTGAATGTGGTTATCATTTTCCTTACATAATAAAGGGAACATGGACAGATAATCACATAAATGACATGATCAGAAGTACAGGTCAATCGATGCCGAATGGTAAATCTTTTGTTGGTATGGGGATGATGGAATGTATTGCCAGACAACATGCCATTGCAGGTCGTACAATTACCGCACCTATAACAGCCTTTTTTCTTTTGAGGTAGCCAGGTGCTCTTCTGGTAACTTTGTACTGGATCAGTGCACACAAACAAGTCTGTGAGGTTCTTCGCCCTCTTATAAACCATCCGAGGTGGTGGCATCTTGCCAAATGGTAAGCTGGTATCTGTGGATACAATCGGCCAATGTTGTTTGAAAACCTCCTGTACTTTATGTGATGCTGGGGTGTAAGTAGTGATATAATTCAAATGTTGTTCAGCAGGCTTCTGTGGATTATTGCTAATGGATTGCTGGGTCATTGTGTGTTCTTTCTCACATTGTGTCATGATGAGTGGTTCCAGGTACCCTCTATTTATGAACTTCTGTGCCATTGTATCCAGTTGTTGTTTCTTGTGAGCCTCCTCAGTGTTGTTGCGTACAACACACAGGAGCTGAGAGGAACTAACCCCTGTTTTCTGAAATCTAGGGTGAAAACTATTAAAGTGTACTATGAAATACCATCTCCTTGAAAGCACTTTGTGTGTTTTTTAATTTTGTATATAGAACACAATGATCTGGCTAATAGTCTTAGTGACTAAGCATTGCTATAGGATCTTATGATCCAGATATTTATATGGCTATATGTTAGGTGCTATTCTTATACACGATATATTGCATTACATAGTTACTTGTTATTGATTAGTCACTGGATCTAAGAACCGATCTGAATTGTATGTGTAATATTGTTTAGTTAACTATATGAACCTGTTATGCTTAGGCTCAAAATTCTTTTTGGGGTCTGTTGCCATGGTGATGCCTGTCTAGCTGGAAGCGGTGTTCCTGCGTTCAGTGCTCTGATCAGCTGTTGCTATGTGGTCACGCTTTGTATGTTATAAGCGTACACGCATTCACATGACAACGGACGTCATGGTCTGCTGTTTATGCTAATACCTATCTGTTGCTGTCTGTTGCTATGAATACAGTCTCACTGTGATGACGCAGCGATCAATCAGATCTCTTTCAGCTGTTTTCCATGAATTTGGGCGTCATTTAGCATATCAGGTTTAGGGGATGGGGTAAATAAGGTAGCACTTTGGGGTGTGTTGTATGCCTGTGATGTGTGTTTTTTACATGGGACCAAGGCCTCCATGAGAGGCCGAAACGTTATGTTATGATGCATTAAAGGTGATTATTCAAATCTCTTCGTGCTGGCTTAAGTGTTGTGGACAACTGAGGATACACAGTGGATCCTGATCCCCAGTCCTTTTTCATTTGGATATTTACAGGCCATGCACAGAGTGGTTGCTTTGCTGGTGAGTGATGATCTCTTTGTACATATGTGTTGAAAATACTGGATTGTGCACCCCTAGGGTTCTATAAGAACCATTACTTGGAAACCTCATAGATTCTTATTGGAACTGGGTTTTTTTTACGTGACACACAACATATCTGTTGGAAGGTACCTAGTGCACTCCCCTTTGAGTTTAAACTGCACAACAGGTTGTTACTTTCTAAGGACATGACTTCTGAAGCGGGGGTTGTATTGCCTTCTCAGGATGACCCCTATGGAGAGATTGAGGACTTTGCTTTTACAGAGAATGATGCTAAGCGCATCAAGTGTGAAGCTGACATACAGGAGCTGGGGGAGACTAAAGGTGAAACTCCCCTAAACATATATCATAAATTATTACACCTAGAGAGAAAAGAAGTTGATTATTATTTACATGCTGTGTATCTCTGTAAATATCTGTGATAGCTACACTATTTTTTTATTTTTTATTTTTTTTTTAATATTTTTTTATTGAAGTCGTCAATAGATACAACCAGAGGGTATGCCCCAAAACATTTACAGAAAAGTGCAAATACAATATTGTTAGATAAGTGTTACAAACAAAACCCTAAAGTAAGGGCATATTGTGTCCAAATAGCACACGCAATGTGATAAAGTTTGGGCAGTTTACAGTGAGACTTCAGTTTTAGAAAAGATAATAACAGTAAGGCAAAAATAGTCCTCCCTGGGCTATATAGGAGGCAAATTAGAGTGTCCACTCAGATACAGTTAGGGCCAGGGGGGAGTTAGCTTTATAATTTAAAAAGGAGGGGGGATGCAGCGGGCAAGAGCCGCTCAAAATATAATAGGGGGGGATGGAGGGGGGGTGGGGGCGGAGCCAGTCGGGCAGTCAATCGTATAAAGGGGACAGCTAGTAGACAACTAAAAGGGGGAGCTTAAAAGTTCAACTATTAAGGGTTGAGTTGAGGTGAAGAGATTGGACGCAATATTATTTTGTGGGATAGAGAAGACTTAATCTATGGCATGAGGACTATTTTCATGTCCTATAGGTATAGTAGGGGCCTTCTTATGGATATTATCAGGTTTAGCAGTGTAAAATATCATACCACATGTTAGAGAAAAACAGATCATATTATTGTGAAACTCCAACATTCAAATTTAAGAGGTTATGAACACAAGCAGAGATGCCGCCCCAAGACACAGACATATCTCTATATTGGTGAAAAGAAAAAGCAAACATTAGTAAGGTACGTCAGTTAGCATGTAGTGTGGTTGCTCCTTAGAGTAAATGTTACCATATACCTTCTGTATCAACAAACTAGGGGCACTGGGTTAGGCTTATTACTATATACAAGTAGTAAATATCTGCAGACTTTGATGTCTGGATTATAGACTGTTACAGTCCCCTAGTGGATACAAATAATCTAGTACATTAGACAGTAGGGTATGTGGCATTGAAAGTCATATGAGGAATAATCATATATGTCATGCTTCAGAATACATCATAACATTGAGAACAGAAAGAAGGAGCCCAAGAGAGTAAAAAAAACAAAAAATGTTCCTTTTTTTTAACATCCTGCGTCCTAATTCTGTTATATCTGTGGAGTGTACTAAGTGTGAGAAATGATTATGAAATACATCATAAATAGAGCTACCTTCCTAGTTAGTCTCTTAGTTTGGTGTCAAGCCGCTATGCAATAGCCCCAGTCAGAACTTTTGTACCGTGTATGGCAGCTGGTATGGTAAACAGCAATATTCTCTTTTAACTAATTGACTCTTACAGCCCTCATCCAGTGCAGTAGCAATATCCCCAATAACTATCTCATAAGCTATTGCTCAGTTGCGACAAGTATTTAAACACACAATATTTGGACATAAATGGTTTAATTTAATAGAGCTATAGATGGTCAAACAAATAGCTAACGAAAGTAAATGCTAGTAGTTGCTGGAGATAAGGTGATAGTCATCACTTAGGCTGGTTTCTCTAAAACATATATAGATACACAACAGTTTCCAGGGAGTGTATGTAGGGATATGGGATAGATCATAAAGCTGGGAGAGCCTGAATGTAAAACCTTAAGTCTAGATGGGCTAGTAAACATCATACCAAAAATATAATAGGGAACTTATGGCAGAATAACAAGACAGTAAAAACATAACGTTATATGAAGAGAATTAGGAACTTCAAAATATTGGGGCAAAAGTCTCTCTTGCACTGTGACATGTCCGACCGTTTCACCCAATGCCCACCAACTTGTGAGAGGGGCAGCGCTCATGTCCAGCTCGTCGCCGGTAGCGCCATAATGGCAGTTTGACCTCAGGAGAGGAACGATCTAAAGGCCTCCTCATCATTACAGCTAGAAAAGTCTTGCAGATGTCAAACGGAGTTATGGTGAGCAGCCTTGACTCAGCACACGATCTGACAGGGAGATTAGCAAGCTCCAATATCAAGGCTCTTACAAGATCTGAGCACGGCCCTGCTTGCGAGTCTTTTGAGTGTCCGCCAGTGTGTAGAAACATTGAGGTAGATAGAGTCCCATCTTCCCATTGGTGAGGGCTTGTCTCTTCTTCTTTAGCTGTAGTGGGCTGTAGGGAGCGTAGTAGATTGTAGCATGCCGGTGATTCTGCTCCATGAGGCTCAGACTGTCTTCTAGCTTCGCTATGTGAGAGCACAGGCAATTGGGGTATAGCAAGACTCACAGTTGGTGCGTCTATTATACTTCCAGCAGTGGTGTCTACAGCTTTACTGGCTAACGGAACCTCTTGGCCTCGGTTCATAGCTGTAGCAAGCACTGTGACCAGGTCGCACCGATGAGCATCCAAAGCGAACATTAAAGTGTGTAACATATCCACAATTTGCTCCTCCATATTGCGGTATACAGCTAAGTCTCCAGTATGAGAAGGAGAGCACGAATGTTCTTTAAGATGGCGGTTCTTCCTTTTCAGCTATTGTTGCGGGCTGAAAGAGTTCTAAAGTTGATGTAGTGTCTGCCCTTATATTTTCAGCTTCGTTAAAGCGTTAGTTCTACCCTCCAGAACTCAATGAAAAGTCAGGCTTATTATATAAATCTTTAGGCCTAGATTTGGAGTTTGGCGGTAGCCGTGAAAACCAGCGTTAGAGGCTCCTAACGCTGGTTTTAGGCTACCGCCGGTATTTGGAGTCAGTCAGGAAAGGGTCTAACGCTCACTTTTCAGCCGCGACTTTTCCATACCGCAGATCCCCTTACGTCAATTGCGTATCCTATCTTTTCAATGGGATCTTCCTAATCTGCCGACCGCAAAGCGCCGCTACTTACGTTATCCTTATGTACCCCTAATCTGCTGCCCCTAACACCGCCGACCCCTATATTATATTTATTAACCCCAAATCTGCCCCCCACAACGTCGCCTCCACCTGCCTACACTTATTAACCCCTTATCTGCCGAGCGGACCGCACCGCTATTATAATAAAGTTATTAACCCCTAATACGCCTCACTAACCCTATAATAAATAGTATTAACCCCTAATCTGCCCTCCCTAACATCGCCGACACCTAACTTCAAACATTAACCCCTAATCTGCTGACTGGAGCTCACCGCTATTCTAATAAATTTATTAACCCCTAAAGCTAAGTCTAACCCTAACACTAACACCCCCCTAAGTTAAATATAATTTAAATCTAACTAAATTAATTAACTCTTATTAAATAAATTATTCCTATTTAAAGCTAAATACTTACCTGTAAAATAAATCCTAATATAGCTACAATATAAATTATATTTATATTATAGCTATTTTAGGATTTATATTTATTTTACAGGTAACTTTGTATTTATTTTAACCAGGTACAATAGCTAAAATAGTTAAAATAATTACAAAATTACCTGTAAAATAAATCCTAACCTAAGTTACAATTAAACCTAACACTACACTATCAATAAATAAATTAAATACAATACCTACAAAAAACTACAATGAAATAAACTAACTTAAGTTCAAAAAATAAAAAAGAACTAAGTTACAAAAAATAAAAAATATTTACAAACATCAGAAAAATATTACAACAATTTTAAACTAATTACACCTACTCTAAGCCCCCTAATAAAATAACAAAGACCCCCAAAATAAAAAAATGCCCTACCCTATTCTAAATTACTAAAGTTCAAAGCTATTTTACCTTACCAGCCCTGAACAGGGCCCTTTGCGGGGCATGCCCCAAAGAATTCAGCTCTTTTGCCTGTAAAAAAAACACATACAATACCCCCCCCAACATTAAAACCCACCACCCACATACCCCTAATCTAACCCAAACCCCCCTTAAATAAACCTAACACTAATCCCCTGAAGATCTTCCTACCTTATCTTCACCATACCAGGTTCACCGATCGATCCAGAAGAGCTCCTCCGATGTCGTGATCCAAGCCCAAGCGGGGGGCTGAAGAGGTCCATGATCCGGCTGAAGTCTTCATCCAAGCGGGAGCTGAAGAGGTCCATGATCCGGCTGAAGTCTTCTATCAACGGCATCTTCAATCTTCTTTCTTCCGGACCCATCTTGCAGACCTCCGACGCGGAACATCCTGCTGGCCCGACGGACTACTGACGAATGAAGGCTCCTTTAAGGGACGTCATCCAAGATGGCATCCCTCGAATTCCGATTGGCTGATAGGATTCTATCAGCCAATCGGAATTCGAGGGACGCCATCTTGGATGACGTCCCTTAAAGGAGCCTTCATTCATTGGTAGTCCGTCGGGCCAGCAGGATGTTCCGCGTCGGAGGTCTGCAAGATGGATCCGGAAGAAAGAAGATTGAAGATGCCGTTGATAGAAGACTTCAGCCGGATCATGGACCTCTTCAGCTCCCGCTTGGATGAAGACTTCAGCCGGATTATGGACCTCTTCAGCCCCCCGCTTGGGCTTGGATCACGACATCGGAGGAGCTCTTCTGGATCGATCGGTGAACCTGGTATGGTGAAGATAAGGTAGGAAGATCTTCAGGGGCTTAGTGTTAGGTTTATTTAAGGGGGGTTTGGGTTAGATTAGGGGTATGTGGGTGGTGGGTTGTAATGTTGGGGGGGGTATTGTATGTGTTTTTTTTTACAGGCAAAAGAGCTGAATTCTTTGGGGCATGCCCCGCAAAGGGCCCTGTTCAGGGCTGGTAAGGTAAAAGAGCTTTGAACTTTTGTAATTTAGAATAGGGTAGGGCATTTTTTTTATTTTGGGGGTCTTTGTTATTTTATTAGGGGGCTTAGAGTAGGTGTAATTAGTTTAAAATTGTTGTAATTTTTTTCTAATGTTTGTAAATATTTTTTTATTTTTTGTAACTTAGTTCTTTTTTATTTTTTGTACTTTAGTTAGTTTATTTAATTGCATTTATTTGTAGGAATTGTATTTAATTTATTTATTGATAGTGTAGTGTTAGGTTTAATTGTAGATAATTGTAGGTATTTTATTTAATTAATTTATTGAAAGTGTAGTGTTAGGTTTAATTGTAACTTAGGTTAGGATTTATTTTACAGGTAATTTTGTAATTATTTTAACTATTTTAGCTATTAAATAGTTCTTAACTATTTAATAGCTATTGTACCTGGTTAAAATAAATACAAAGTTACCTGTAAAATAAATATAAATCCTAAAATAGCTATAATATAATTATAATTTATATTGTAGCTATATTAGGATTTATTTTTAAGGTAAGTATTTAGCTTTAAATAGGAATAATTTATTTAACCCCTTAATGACCGCAGCACTTTTCCATTTTCTGTCCGTTTGGGACCAAGGCTATTTTTACATTTCTGCAGTGTTTGTGTTTAGCTGTAATTTTCCTCTTACTCATTTACTGTACCCACACATATTATATACCGTTTTTCTCGCCATTAAATTGACTTTCTGTAGATACCATTATTTTCATCATATCTTATAATTTACTATAAAAAAATTATAAAATATGAGGAAAAATTTAAAAAAAATACACTTTTTCTAACTTTGACCCCCAAAATCTGTTACATATCTACAACCACCAAAAAACACCTATGCTAAATAGTTTCTAAATTTTGTCCTGAGTTTAGAAATACCCAATGTTTACATGTTCTTTGCTTTTTTTGCAAGTTATAGGGCAATAAATACAAGTAGCACTTTGCTATTTCCAAACCACTTTTTTTTCAAAATTAGCGCTAGTTACATTAGAACCCTGATATCTTTCAGGAATCTCTGAATATCCATTGACATGTATATATTTTTTTTTAGTAGACAACCCAAAGTATTGATCTAGGCCCATTTTGGTATATTTCATGCCACCATTTCACCGCCAAATGCGTTAAAATAAAAAAAATTGTTCACTTTTTCACAAATTTTTTCTCAAACTTTAGGTTTCTCACTGAAATTATTTACAAACAGCTTGTGCAATTATGGCATAAATGGTTGTAAATTCTTCTCTGGGATCCCCTTTGTTCAGAAATAGCAGACTTATATGGCTTTGGTGTTGCTTTTTGGTAATTAGAATGCCACTAAATGCCACTGCGCACCACACGTGTATTATGCCCAGCAGTGAAGGGGTTAATTAGGGAGCATGTAGGGAGCTTTTTGGGGTAATTTTAGCTTTAGTGTAGTGTAGTAGACAACCCCAAGTATTGATCTAGGCCCATTTTGGTATATTTCATGCCACCATTTCACCGCCAAATGCGATCAAATTAAAAAAAACGTTAAATTTTTCACAATTTTAGGTTTCTCACTGAAATCATTTACAAACAGCTTGTGCAGTTATGGCACAAATGGTTGTAAATGCTTCTCTGGGATCCCCTTTGTTCAGAAATAGCAGACATATATGGCTTTGGCGTTGCTTTTTGGTATTTAGAAGGCCGCTAAATGCCGCTGCGCATCACACGTGTATTATGGCTAGCAGTGAAGGGGTTAATTAGGTAGCTTGTAGGGAGCTTGCAGGGTTAATATCACATTTAGTGTAGAGCTCAGCCTCCCACCTGAAACATCAGACCCCCTGATCCCTCCCAAACAGCTCTCTTCCCTCCCCCACTCCACAATTGTCCCCGCCATCTTAAGTACTGGCAGAAAGTCTGCCAGTACTAAAATAAAAGCTATGTTTTTTTTTTTAAAAAAAAAAAAGCATATTTACATATGCTGCTGTGTACTATCCCCCCCTTAGCCCCCAACCTCACTGATCCCCCCCAAACAGCTCTATAACCCTCCCACTCTAACTTAATCTGCGCCATTTTGGGTACTGGCAGCTGTCTGCCAGTACCCAGTTTAGAAGAAAAAATGTTTTTTTTTAGTTTTTATTAAACTTTTCTGCAGTGTAGCTTCCCCCCACACAAAACCAACCCCCCACCCCTCCATGATCTCTTTTTGTGCTTTTGCACAAACAAGATTTGGCCATTTGTTACTAAAAAAAATTTCCATAGTGTAGCGGTTCCCACCCGCTCCCGCCCCGTGCACGCGCCCGCCTGCCACCCTCCGTGCACGCGCGCGCGCCCGTACGCGCCCCCTAACGGCCCGCACCCGATCCCGCCCACCTTGACGACACAGGGCACACCGATGGCCGCCCACCCGCCTCCCAAGTCGGCTCCCACCCACCAACGATACCGGCCATCGATGTCCGGTGCAGAGAGGGCCACAGAGTGGCTCTCTCTGCATCGGATGGCCGTGTAAGGTTATTGCAGGATGCCTCCATATCGAGGCATCACTGCAATAACCGGAAAGCGGCTGGAAGCGAGCAAGATCGCTTCCAGCTGCTTTCCACACCGAGGACGTGCAGGGTACGTCCTCAGGCGTTAACTGCCTTTTTTTTGAGGACGTACCCTGCACGTCCTCGGTCATTAAGGGGTTAATAAGAGTTAATTTATTTCGTTAGATTTAAATTATATTTAACTTAGGGGGTGTTAGTGTTAGGGTTAGACTTAGCTTTAGGGGTTAATACATTTATTAGAATAGTGGTGAGCTCCTGTCGGCAGATTAGGGGTTAATACTTGAAGTTAGGTGTCGGCAATGTTAGGGAGGGCAGATTAGGGGTTAATACTATTTATTATAGGGTTATTGAGGCGGGAGTGAGGCGGATTAGGGGTTAATACATTTATTATAGTAGCGCTCAGGTCCGGTCGGTAGATTAGGGGTTAATAAGTGTAGTTAGGTGGAGGCGACGTTGGGGGCGGCAGATTAGGGGTTAATAAATATAATATAGGGGTCGGCGATGTTAGGGCAGCAGATTAGGGGTATATAGGGATAATGTAGGTGGCGGGGGTGTACGGAGCGGCAGATTAGGGGTTAAAAATAATATGCAGGGGTCAGCGATAGCGGGGGCGGCAGATTAGGGGTTAATAAGTGTAAGGTTAGGGGTGTTTAGACTCGGGGTACATGTTAGAGTGTTAGGTGCAGACGCAGGAAGTGTTTCCCCATAGCAAACAATGGGGCTGCGTTAGGAGCTGAACGCGGCTTTTTTGCAGGTGTTAGGTTTTTTTCCAGCTCAAACAGCCCCATTGTTTTCTATGGGGGAATCGTGCTCGAGCACGTTTTTGAAGCTGGCCGCGTCCGTAAGCAACTCTGGTATCGAGAGTTGAAGTTGCGTTAAATATGCTGTACGCTCCTTTTTTGGAGCCTAACGCAGCCATTCTGTGGACTCTCAATACCAGAGTTATTTTAAAGGTGCGGCCAGAAAAAAGCCAGCGTTAGCTACGCGGGTTGTTACCGACAAAACTCTAAATCTAGCCGTTAGTTTGCTCAATATAAAGAAATATTTAGATAAACATCAGGAGCTCTGAACAGATACATCTTGCTGCTTCGGCAGTCGGCTCCGCCCCCCCCAGCTGCACTATTTTTAACAAATAATATATATCACTAATTCACTGATTGTATGCTCTTATAATCTCCCAATAAACAGATCTGGAATATGGGGAACCTGTATGATAACAATTAATATAAATGGATTGAGAGGTGATAACACAGGACTGAAAGTCTTGCAGTCTGTGTAAACTCTCTTTAGTAAAAAAGTATAAGTTCTATACATGAATTACTATAAATGATATGGATAGATTTTTATATGAAATAGTGTAGAATTCAATGTGTTGTTATATATGATATAAACAGAACAAAACGACAGTTCAATATCCTTTTTGAAACAATAACATATTTCTGAAGAAGCATAAAAATGATGAAGAGCTTTATGACCGTTTGATGCAATAAAAAATTGATGATTAAACAGGGGCTGAATGATTAAGAACAACTAACAGTACAAAACAGTTTAACGTGGCTGTATTGGAGATGAAGCGCTTCACATGAGTATTCCTCAATATAGTTTTGGTATATTTAAGATCAAGTTCAAGCTTTGCAGATTAAACAATAGGTTATGATTCCAGAAGTCATACCTTATTGGGTTGTAAGAATCCGAGCAGGCAAGTGGAAGTGCGGAATAGTTGTTCAGAAGTCAGAACAACAAGCTGATCGTCTCTCAGCTGTTTGGCGCGCTGCTTCCTGAGGCTTGGTTCTGGGCGGGTGACGTCACCGGTAGCGCTCTGTGTACACAGAAGCCGTGGCAGCGCTGATACAGGAACAAGTAGAAAAGTAACAGAATGAACTGTATCAGATCTGATAAGACTGTAAATCCAAATTGTCCTGAGGTAGGTTCAAAATAAACAAAGTTATAATAGATTAGAGTATAAATCTTTAGGAGTACTTTAAGGCTGACTTTATTGAAGAGACTTAGGGAGAGCTTGATTTACTTCCCACAGTGATTCAATAATCAAGCAAAGAACACTGGGAAGGTAGCAACTTAAATAAGGAGAAATGAGAGGGGGAGAATTTGACTTAAAGGTACAGAGCCTAAGTCAAAACCTGACAATATCATAAGGATAAATATATCCCACGGGACTTTAGAAGGAAAAACATTCCAACATTAGGGAGGACTAGTATGGAGTTTTGCAGAAGATGGTGTGGGATTTTAAATAAATGCTCACACGATTTAATGCTACTAGTCATAGAGGAAGTCTCAAGACTTAAAAGTATTGTTAAAACTGACATCGCACAGATCAAGGACAAATTATTACATATTTTAAGCAATGACTCTGAAACTGATTGACTAACCAAATTGTCTGCCCAGATTTCCAAATATAAACAAGAATTATTGTCCTTTAAGAACAAAAAATATAACACAATGGAAAACGACTATAGTGATAGAAAGGTATACAAATGGCTTTATGGAAAAAGTGATACACCTTAACAGAGAAGGGGTAAATTTAATAAGAACAGAATGATTCATTTTGATACTATTGATAGTAGTGGAGGAGACTCCTCTGGGAGTGAGGCTGTTAATACACACCAAAAAGTAAATAAATCCAGCAGTGGTGCTAGTACTAGATCCTCTCAGAGACCCCCTTTACCTGTGGGATCAGACACAGACACAATAGGAGGGGTGGGAGGAAACATCAAAAAAGTACCACTCGCAAACAGAAACAATAGAGTATAATTTAAGCTCACGTAAACTCACTCCTGATGAACTGTCATTACTCAATAAAGGTTTATCTTTTATTCCCACCCCTAAAAGTGACCCCTTTGAGTTACAAATAGATTTACAATGCTTTCAGAGACAACTTAAGTTAAGGGATCATTTTAAAAATCGTCCTGAATATGAGTCAAAACCTTTTAGGGTGGGTAGTACGTTTGAACCACAAAATACACACTCTTCTATTAAGACCTTCACCCGCTTGTGTAATGTTGCCATCTGTAAACAAGAAACCTCTGCAACCAATACATGGGATAATCAAACACCACAGTGATTCAATAATCAAGCAAAGAACTCTGGGAAGGTAGCAACTTAAATAAGGAGAAATGAGAGGTGGAGAATTTGACTTAAAGGTACAGAGCCTAAGTCAAAACCTGACAGATCCCCCCTGTCAAGAGCCTCCCCCAGAGGTCCGAGGACCAGGCTTCAAAGGATTGGAGGCGTGGAAGGCAGTCAATAAATCAGGAGCTTTCAAGTCACGAACAGGAACCCACGAATTTTCATCCGCATCATATCCTTTCCAGTGAACCAGGTATTCAAGGGTCCTCCGACGTCTCCTGGAATCCAGAATTTCATCCACCTCATATTCCAAAGGGTCTTCAATAGAGATAGGAAAGTCGTTAGTGTGGGGATAGTCCTGTCCCTGATAAGGCTTTAACAGTGAAACATGAAAGGAAGGATGTATATGCATAGTCAAGGGCAAATGTAAGGTCACTGCGTTTTCGTTGATGATTTTCATAATCGGGAATTGACCAATAAACTGATCAGCCAGTTTTTTACAAGGAGCCGGTAGCTTTATGTTTTTAGTGGATAACCACACCAGATCATTTGGTTTATACACTGGTGCAGGCTTTCTCTTTTTGTCATAATAACGTTTCTGAGTATTTTTAGCATTATGTAGGTGCTCTTGCAGACTTGACATAACTTCCTTTAAGGTGTCAGTGTATTTAGAAACTGATGGAGATTGAGAACAAGTTAAAGTAGTAGGATAAGTTTGTGGATGGTATCCATACGTAGCATAGAAGGGAGAGAGCCTAGTAGAACTGTTAACAGAGTTATTATAAGCGAATTCCGCGTTTGGCAGTAATTCATACCAATTATCTTGGTGTGTGGATATGAAACATCTGAGATATTGTTCAAGGGTTTGGTTAACACGTTCGGTAAGACCATTTGATTGTGGGTGAAAGGCTGTTGTGAATCTTAGCGTTATTTGTAGGGTTTTACATAAAAACCTCCAAAATTTCGAAGTAAATTGAGTACCTCGATCTGACACAATAGATGTTGGTAAACCATGTAATTTTATGACATTATTATTAAAAGCTATAGCAGTAGTAGAGGCTGTGGGTGTTCTTTTCAATGGAATAAAATGTGCCAACCTAGTAAAGTGATCGACTACTACCATTATGGTATTGTGACCATGTGACATTGGCAGATCCACAATAAAATCCAGAGATATCATATCCCAAGGTTTTTGAGGTATGGGTAATGGTGTTAGAAATCCATAGGGTTTGTGATGTTCCTTCTTTTTAGTTGCGCAGATCTGACAATTCAGAATATAATCATGAATTGCCATTTTCATGTGAGGCCACCAGTTTGTCCCATTGATAAGTTCAGTAGTTTTTTCAATGCCTGGGTGTCCCGCTAAGGGGGTGTCATGGTGTTGCTAAATAATCTGTTTTCTTAAACAGATTGGTACATATATCAAGTCTTTGTACATATAGAGACCTGAATCTGAATCAGCAGTACAAATGGGATGAATTTCAGTATCTGTCTGTTGTGCTTGGTATAAATCTGATGTTGATAAAGTTGTGAGTCCAATAATTTTAGATTCAGGGATTATATGTGCCATGTTTTCAGTGTCTTCCATTGTTTCAAATGATCTTGATAGGGCATCCACCTTGATATTCTTTGTATTGCAGATTCTTGTGATCTGTGAATACCTGGAAAGGTTGTGTAGTACCTTCTAAGAGGTGTCGCCAATGCTCCATTGCTGATTTCATTGCTAATAACTCTTTATCTCCCACGGAGTAGTTTCTTTCAGCAGGAGTTAATCGTCGGGAGTAGTAGGCTATAGGGTGTTGAAGTTTATCCCCATGTTTTTGTTGAGAAAGGATGGCTCCAATTCCCACATTTGAGGCGTCTACTTCTAAAATATAAGGTAGATCAGGATCGGGTAAACGTAATATGGGAGCTGTTGTAAATTCTGTTTTTAGATATTGGAAAGCTTGGTCTGCGTTTGAGTCCCATATAAACTTTTGTTTACCAGTTAAGTGAGTTAGTGGCTGAACAATTGTGGAAAAATGGTTGATAAATTTTCTGTAGAAATTTGTAAACCCTAAAAATCTTTGTAAAGATTTTAGGGTAGTGGGAGTGGGCCAATTTGCTATTGCAGTAAGTTTTTCTTGATCCATTTGTATTCCTTTTGGGGATATGATATATCCTAAAAACTTGATGGTGTCTTTGTGAAAATGACATTTTTCCATCTTAGCATAGAGTTGATGGTCTCTTAAAGTAGCTAGGACCCATCGAACATGTTTTTTATGATCTGCTAGAATTTTTGAATATATTAGAATATCGTCAAGATAGATGATGACGCATACATCCATTAGTTCTTTAAAGATCTCATTAATAAAGAACTGGAAAGTTGCTGGAGCATTCGTCAGACCAAAGGGCATAACATTGTATTGGAATAAACCATACCTTGATTTAAAAGCAGTCTTCCACTCATCCCCAGATCTCATGCGAATTAAATTGTATGCACCTTTTAGATCTAACTTTGTAAAGATGGTTGCCCCTTGTAACAGAATGAACTGTATCAGATCTGATAAGACTGTAAATCCAAATTGTCCTGAGGTAGGTTCAAAATAAACAAAGTTATAATAGATTAGAGTATAAATCTTTAGGAGTACTTTAAGGCTGACTTTATTGAAGAGACTTAGGGAGAGCTTGATTTACTTCCCACAGTGATTCAATAATCAAGCAAAGAACTCTGGGAAGGTAGCAACTTAAATAAGGAGAAATGAGAGGGGGAGAATTTGACTTAAAGGTACAGAGCCTAAGTCAAAACCTGACAATATCATAAGGATAAATATATCCCACGGGACTTTAGAAGGAAAAACATTCCCACATTATGGAGGACTAGTATGGAGTTTTGCAGAAGATGGTGTGGGATTTTAAATAAATGCTCACACGATTTAATGCTACTAGTCATAGAGGAAGTCTGACATCGCACAGATCAAGGATTAATTATTACATATTTTAAGCAATGACTCTGAAACTGATTGACTAACCAAATTGTCTGCCCAGATTTCCAAATATAAACAAGAATTATTGTCCTTTAAGAACAAAAAATATAACACAATGGAAAACGACTATAGGGATAGAAAGGTATACAAATGGCTTTATGGAAAAAGTGATACACCTTAACAGAGAAGGGGTAAATTTAATAAGAACAGAAGGATTCATTTTGATACTATTGATAGTAGTGGAGGAGACTCCTCTGGGAGTGAGGCTGTTAATACACACCAAAAAGTAAATAAATCCAGCAGTGGTGCTAGTACTAGATCCTCTCAGAGACCCCCTTTACCTGTGGGATCGGACACAGACACAATAGGAGGGGTGGGAGGAAACATCAAAAAAGTACCACTCGCAAACAGAAACAATAGTGTATAATTTAAGCTCACGTAAACTCACTTCTGATGAACTGTCATTACTCAATAAAGGTTTATCTTTTATTCCCACCCCTTTGAGTTACAAATAGATTTACAACGCTTTCAGATTTCAGAGACAACTTAAGTTAAGGGATCATTTTAAAAATAGTCCTGAATATGAGTCAAAACCTTTTAGGGTGGGTAGTACATTTGAACCACAAAATACACACTCTTCTATTAAGACCTTCACCCGCTTGTGTAATGTTGCCATCTGTAAACAAGAAACCTCTACAACCAATACATGGGATAATCAAACACCACCTGAGAGAGGAGCTTTTAAAACTCTAGTTGAGGACAGCTCAATAGTGATTAGGCCAGCCAATAAGGGCGGAGCTATTGTGGTGTTAGATTACTCAATATACCGGTTGGAGGCTTTACGACAACTTGATGATTGACTCACTTACTGTAAGCTTACCTTCAACCCTACCAACACATTTAAATCACAGGTTGAAAAAACTCTTAGGATTGGCTCTAAATGCCGGGTACATTGATGAAGATACTTATAGATTTATGACAGTTGACAATCCAATCTGCCCCATATTTTACCTGCTTCCTAAGATACATAAAAGCTTGTCAAATCCACCTGGTCATCCGATTATTTCTGCCAGGGGTTCATTATTTCAACCCCTGGCTAAATACATTGACTACTTTTTACAACCAGTAGTCAAATCCACTGTTTCTTACCTTAGGGATTCATCTGAACTTATCCATCAACTTAATCAGGTGGTTGACATAGGTTCATCTGACATTCTTGTGACCATGGATGTAATTAATTTATACACCATTATTCCCCATACACTTGGGATGGACATGGTCAGAAGAATCCTTTCTTCCAATGCTAACTATATGGGACCCCCTATAGAATTCTTGTTAAACCTATTGGAGCTCTGTCTTGTCAATAATTATTTTCGATTTGAAAATTGTTTTTACCTACAAACGTTAGGCACTGCAATGGGTCTAATATGGCCCCATCGTATGCCAACATATATATGTAAAAACATGATTACATTTTGACTACAGAACAGAGCTCTATTAGGTTTTATCGACGGTATATAGATGATGTATTCTTTGTTTGGAAGGGTGATTTGGAGTCTCTACATGTGGGGTTTAATCATTTGAATTCCCTTAATTCTACTGTACGGTTCGAGATGGATATAGATAATGATAAAATCCATTTCCTTGATTTTGAGATATATAAGAGTGAGACAGCAGATGGGTTGAGGTTATTTACTACTCTCTATAACAAACCTACTGATAAGAATGCCATACTACACTTTAATAGTTTTCACCCTAGATTTCAGAAAACAGGGGTTAGTTCCTCTCAGCTCCTGCGTGTTGTACGCAACAACACCGAGGAGGCTCACAAGAAACAACAGCTGGATACAATGGCACAGAAGTTCGTCAATAGAGGGTACCCGGAGCCACTCATCATGACACAATGTGAGAAAGCACACACAATGACCCAGCAATCCATTAGCAACAAACCACAGAAGCCTGCTGAACAACGTTTGAATTATATCACTACTTACACCCCAGCATCACATAAAGTACAGGAGGTTATCAAACAACATTGGCTGATTGTATCCACGGATACCAGCTTACCATTTGGTGAGATGCCACCACCTCGGCTGGTTTATAAAAGGGCGAAGAACCTCAGAGACTTGTTGGTGCACACTGACCCAGTACAAAGTTACCAGAAGATCACCTGGCTACCTCAAAAGAAAAAAGCTGTTATAGGTGTGGTAATTGTACGACCTGCATTGGCATGTTGTCTGGCAATACATTCTATCATCCCCATACCAACAAAAGATTTACCATTCGGCATCGATTGACCTGTACTTCTGATCATGTCATTTATGTGATTATCTGTCCATGTTCCCTATATTATGTGGGGAAAATGATAACCACATTCAGAGAGAGGTTGACCAACCACAAATCGGCTATAAGGCTGACCCTTGAAAAGTGCAATTCGGATCAACCTGTGGCTCATCATTTCCTACAAGTGGGACATGCCATCTCCATGATGAGGACTATATTAATTGATTACGTCCATAAATCTGTGCGGGGTGGTGATCGATCAAAAGCTTTACTGAGAATGGAATAATGCTGGATCCATAGAGGAACTAACGCCTTTTTTCTGAAATCTAGGGTGAAAACTATTAAAGTGTAGTATGAAATACCATCTCCTTGAAAGCACTTTGTGTGTATTTTAATTTTGTATATAGAACACAATGATCTGGCTAATATTGTTAGTGACTAAGCATTGCTATAGGATCTTATGATCTAGATATTTATATGGCTATATGTTAGGTGCAATTTTTATCCAAGATATATATGGCACCACACAGTTACTTGTTATTGATTAGTCACTGGATCTAAGAACCGATCTGTAATTGTAATATTGTTTAGTTAACTATATGAACCTGTTATGCTTAGGCTCAAAATTCTTTTTGGGGTCTGTTGCCATGGTGACGCCTGTCTAGCTGGAGCTGGTGTTCCTGCGTTCAGTGCTCTGATCAGCTGTGGCGACATTCTGGCAAGTAGGAAGCTGAAAGAGAGTTAAAGGGACATGAACCCCAACAGTTTTCTTACATGATTTATGTAGAACATACCATTTTAAACAATGTTCAAGTTTACTTCTATGATCAAATTTGCTTCATTCACTTGGTATCATTTGTTGAAGGAGCTGCAACGGACTACTGAGCTTACCTAGATAAACCTTTCAAAAATAGAATAGAAGTAAATTGGAAAGTTGTTTAAAATTATATGCTCTATCTGAATTAATAAAAAAATTTGGGGGGGTTTCCTGTCCCATTTAGTGAGAGCTTATACTTATTGGCTGACAAAGCTTACTGAATATTTTTAATGGATAGTCTAATGTGCAGCCTTTCACTCATGCAGAGAAATATTTAAATGGAGGAAGAATGATTCAATGAATTGTAATTTATACATGCATTTGATAATTTATTGTTTTGTGTAAGGAACGGCTCTTTTAAACGTACAAGGGAGATTGAAAATGTTGTTATTTTTTGCATTAGTCCAAAACTGAATGCACATGTATATTAATCATTATCTATCTATATCTGTATCCAAAATGGTTTAGAGGGAAAAAGCAGATTATAGTGAGAGCTATATTGTGTAAAAGTGAATGTATCACATGCATCAACATATATATTAGTGGGGGCCAACTATTTTGTGTGGTTGGCTAAATTTTTAAATGTTTACATGCTGCAGGAAAGAACATAAAGAAATTAGATAGCACACAGCAAATTTAAACACTATTCCCTAGGACAGCATATCTGATCTTTAATGTTTAGTTAAGCACTATATTCTCTTTCTAAAGGATTTATGAGCTCAAAAATATAATGCATGCTGGATTAATTCTAATAATAAAAATATAGGGAGCAATGATATTGTTGATTTGTATTTGTATATTTACATTAGGAATTTTAAAATGTGTTTTTGTTTTCATTCTTTTTTTCCCATTTAATTTTCCTGACACTATATTACACTTTTGTCTTAATGCACGCTAGTATTTATGAACAATTGGGAATAATTTTGCGTGTATTCCAAAGGTTAGTTTCTGTACTGTAGTTTATGTTAAGCTACAGACCATCTATTTAATTATTTCTCTCTTTTTGGAGAATGATGCACAATGATGCACTAGTCAGTTGTTTGGAGATAATTTAACATTTTTACAATAAGTGTAACTTTATACTTTTCCAGATATGCTTTTTAAAATTATTTTTCTAGTTGAGAAAAACTAATTACATTACATTCTTTTGCATATAATTTTGCTTTATTTCTCAACAACATATATCCAATTCAAGGTAAAAAAAGAATAAAAGAATAATAAAAGAATGAACTTCATGACCTTTAATTTCCAATATTGAGCAATAAACTATGACATCCATTAATCCACAGAAGTAAAGATAAAAAATAATTGGACACAATGATTGCCTTACCAGAGATCTGCACATAGCTTCCTAATGTAATTTCTAATTGGTAGTTTTTGTCAAGAAAGTGAAAATTCAATGTACTAGAGACTATTAATTCTTGAGATAAATCTTTTGTTTCATTCAGTAAGTATTGTACTCTCAGAAACGTTTTTCAAATCTATGTGAAGATTAATGCATACCTGATAAAAGGCAGAATGTCTATAGAACTGAAGATGAGAACTATACCAGGAAATGTTTATTTTAATTTCTTAAGAATTGAAAAAAATTGTTTAAAAACCCCCAGAATCAATCAATGCTCTGGTATTAACACACGTCTTTAACATGGATTTTATTTGTTTATTGTAAAACATGTACAGTATATGTACTGGATGCTTATGGTGTGTGTATAGCTTATAGTATGTTGTGTGTGTGTAGTATAGATGTAGTATATAATATTTGTTTTGTGTATGCAGTGTGGTATGTGCAAAGTGTTTGTGTGTCATTGTATGTAGTGTGTTTTGTGGATGTTTGGTATTGTATGGTCTTTGAATAATCAAAAGATTGCTTTAAATGGACATTATGGTGATTTAAGGGTTGAGTTGAGGAGGCATGTGTGTGGATCATTAGTAGAGGAGGACAAACGTGTTTACTGATAGAGATACAAGATAGCAACCAACACCCATTTATTAACAAGCCGAGCATTAATAGGTGAACCACATGACTGATGTGTTTTGCATGATCTCTGAGGAAGCGTAAGTGATCATGCAGGAAATGCACTAGTTCTTGTGGTTTATCTATTGGTGCACAAGTGTACACCACCTTATTAAACAAGTATTGATTACTATTATAGAGAACAGTAGCTGCCTGATTATTGTTTTAGCATATAGTTTATGGAGTGGTTCAGGATTACCTTACAAGCAGCACTGTGCACTGTTATTGATAAGCTACTAATAGCTCCTTTACAAAGAGACTTAACACTATCCCTAACACTTAAAGGCATCTTGAACTATCTGTGTACTTTTAGTCTGTACCAGTCCTGGCAGCCTGACATTAACCCCCCCTTCAGAGGCAGTGAGGCAGACAGAATGGAGCAGTGGATGCACATCGGATACAGAATACTATAGCTTGGCAGCCTGACATTAACCCCGCTTCAGAGACAGTGAGGCAGACAGAACGGAGCAGTGGTTGCACATCGGATACAGAATACTATAGCTTGGCGGCCTGACATTACTCCACCTGGCCTGCTTCGAGGGAACGGAGCAGCGGTTACATGTTTGATACTTAGTACTACAGTTTGGAAGAATTACATTACTCCTCTAAAAAGAGTGAACTGGCCTGCTCAGTAGGAATGGAGGAGCGGTCACATGTTGCACACACATCGCCACAGTGATTGTTATTTGTACCCCAATAATCTGGCACACAGGAATTGAGATACATAGTAGTTTGTATGTACGTCCTTGACTGCTTACAATGGATGGAGCACTGGAAACAGAAAGCTGGTTTCTCCTCCTTTCCTGCTGAAGAAGCCACCTGGACACAAGCAGAGAAAGATTGCAGAAATTAAGAGAGGGTTAATACTTAGACTCTGACTGGTACTTAACATGGTCATTTCTTCGTACCACAACTGACTGGGACAACACAGACTGATCCACAGCTGGGATAGTATCACATCTTTTTGGCTGCCAGCATTAGAGCGTCAAAATATTATTATTTTACTATTTAACTATAGAAACTATGGATCTAGGACATTTTATCATTGGGTTTACCAAGATATTAACATCTGGCAGGTCTATACTTTATTGCCACACAGCAGGGCTCATATATAACCTTACATTAGTTTCTAAAATGTGTCCCTGTTTATTCTTTCTTCTTAATTCAACTGTACAACATGTATGATTATATAAATAAATTATCCTATGAAACATTGATTCAGACATTGATATCTTAATTTTTAAAACCCTTAATTTCTGTCTTTTGTAATTTTATAATTTAAAAACAGACTAAAGCATTTCTATTTTATACTAAACTGCACCCTGTTTAATACAATTACATTTACCACATTAGTATATGCAGGGTCATATGCTGCCCCATAATTCCCCACTCTTACCCTATTTTGTTTAAATTTGCTTTATATATGTTTCCACAAAAATACTGGGTAGTTAATTATTCATTTATTCTTGCCAGACACATAGAAAAGCATGCAACATGGGTTATCCCCTTCTAAAGAAAAATTATTAATATGAATGGCAAAAGTCCATTTATCAGTAAGGCAGTATGAACTCAACAAGTAGTCACCTAGACTAGAGAGTTTTGCATTCGTGTTTTAATGCTGAAAATGGCCATTTCAGAGTTAAAACAGCAACGCAGCCATTATGAGTCTTGTTGGTATAGCTGTAACGCAAGCATTTTAACCTGTAATGCAACGTCAGTCCCGCCCTCAAAAAAATTACGTTTTTCCTTGGGATTTCCATAGCGCTGCCATTACAAGTTTTGTGGTGAGGCTAAAAAGCTTGCGTTACACCCTATAACGACACGATCCGTTTTGAACTCTGAGACCAGTAGTTATGAGTTTTGCGCCACAAAACTCATAACTAAAGTGCTACAAAGTACACTAATACCCATTAACTACCTATAAACCCCTAAACCAAGGCCCTCCCACATCACAAACACTATTTTAAAGTCATTAACCCTTGATCTGCCGCTCCCGACATCGCCGCCACTAATTTATGAACCGCTATTCCCCCACACCCCAACATCGCCCACACTATAATAAAGATATTAACCCCTATTCCACCTCTAAATAAAGTTGTTAACCCCTAAACCTCTGGCCTCCCACATCACTGCCACTAAATAAACCTATTAATCCCTAAACCGACAGCCCCCCACATCGCCAAAAACTAAATTAAACTATTAAACCCTAAACCTAACAACACCCTAACTTTAAATTAAAATGTCAAGATCCCTATCTTAAAATAAATAAAAACTTACCTGGGAAATTAAAAAAAAAACCTAAGTTTAAACTATAAATTAAACTAACATTACTATTATACTAAAATTAAAATAACTATCAATTAAATTAATTAAATGACTCATTAAAAAAAAAATAATACTACTAAAAAAATTAAATCTACAGTTACAAAAAATTAAAAATAATAAGTTACAAAATTATCAAAAATAGAAACAAATACACCTAATCTAATAGCCCTATCAAAATAAAAAAGCCCCCCTAAATAAATAAAAAGCTAGCCTTCAATAAACTACCAATAGCCCTTAAAAGAGCCTTTTATAGGGCATTGCCCTAAATAAATCAGCTCTTTTCCCTGAAAAAAAAAATACAAAGACCCCCCAACAGTAAAACCCACCACCCAACCAACCCCCCAAAATAAAAAAGCTAACACTAAAAAAAAACTACCTACCCATTGCCCTGTAAAGGGCATTTGTATGGGCATTACCCTTAAAAGGGCATTCAGCTCTTTTTCTTGCCCTTAAAAGGGCATTCAGCTCTTTTAAGACAAGCCCAAACCATAATCTAAAATAAACTCACCCAGTCCACATTAACCAAGCAGGATTTGTGCCTCTCAGAGAGGCACGAGATAATACGATAAAAGCCATAGACCTTATAGAATATGTTCAAAGGGAAAAAATCCCTACAATTTTACTAGGGATCGACGCCGAAAAGGCTTTTGATAGACTTAATTGGTCCTTTCTTCGCCACACTATAGTTAGATTTGGAATAGGGCCCCAAATGATAGACAAAATTTTTGCATTATACTCCAACCCCTCAGCCAAGATCAGATTAAACAATTCACTCTCAAACACCATCAGTATTAGAAATGGAACCAGACAGGGGTGCCCATTATCCCCCTTATTATTTGTGCTGGCCATGGAAGTGCTCGCCTGTAAAATCCGCAATAATACCGGAGTTACAGGGGTTAAAATCCAAGACACTCACTATAAATTGTCACTGTATGCAGATGACCTTATTCTGAAACTGACCAATCCACTATCATCCCTCCGAGCATTGCAGAAGGAGTTTGATCAGTATAGCTATTACTCCCATTTTAAAATTAATAAAACTAAATCAGAAGTTCTTGGTATAGCACTACCTGAGGCCTCATTGCAGCAAATCAGCACCCAATTCCAGTTCTCTATCCAGACAAACTCCTTGAAATATCTTGGAATATATATAGCAAAGACTAAGGGGGAACTATTATCCTTAAATTACATGAAACTGTTAAAAGAGTTGCAGGTAGAGTTAAATGGGTGTAGAAACAAATATCTTTCGTTGCTTGGTAGAATTCATGCTTTTAAAATGTCACTACTACCACGCATATTATATGTGTTCCAAACGGTACCCATACACCTCCCTACGACATATTTGAATAAGCTCCAAAGCTATGTCAACTCATTTATATGGCAGAATAAAATGCCTAGGGTCTCAAAGAAAAATATATATAGAGATAGGCACAATGGGGGACTGGGCGTACCCAATTTAACATATTACAAGCAGGCATCCATTATGACTAGAATAATAGACTGGAGCAAACATTTTAAAGATAAGGAATGGGTGGTATTGGAGCATGAATTAGCAAATACCCTGAGTCTAAGCAGTCAATGCTGGCTACATAAGTAAAAAAGGAGGCTAGGCGCCTTGACACCTAAAATAATAATGGAAACGTTGGAAGTTTGGGATTTAGTACTAAAGAATAAAAAAGACATCTCATCCATTCCATCCCCCTTGACTCCTCTGTTAGGGAACCCAGATTTTCCAGTGACCCACAATATAATTGATGGGGATACCATGAACCTACACTGTTGTATACCGACACACTCAGTAATAGATAACGGTAAAATACTCACGAAAAACGAAATTACAGACAAACATATGTTTAAAGACCAGAATTGGTACCAATACTTGCAGCTCACACACTATATCAACCATAATAAAAATAAATCAGACCTAATGAGGACACTCACCCCATTTGAATCTATGTGTTACTCGGAAGGTAGCTCAAGGAAAGGGCTATCGCAATCATATAGATTTTTGCTAGCAATGCACTCAAAACAGCTGCCTTCATATGCTAAAGTGTGGGAGGGGGAGTTATAGAAAGATATAACACCAAAAGAATGGCAAGGGATTTTTTATCAAATGGGACGGGCTCCTTCTTCCATGAATGTCATGGAGACCAATATGAAGCTACTTACCAGATGGTACCTTACCCCTAAAAGACTATCTAATATATATCCGAGCGCAAGTAAATTATGCTGGAGAGGTTGCGGTCAGGAGGGTACTCTCACACATATATGGTGGGAGTGCCCACTGTTGACGATATATTGGAACAACATACACATGGAAATAGGGAAAATCATAACAATCCAGCTGGGAAATGACCCACTTGTATTTTTATTCAATAAAGTACCTACAATAAGGTGTAAGTTAAGGTCAATGTTACTATATATAATGATAAATTGTGCTAAACAATTAATCCCGAGACTATGGAAAAGCATAAAAACCCCTACAGTGCAGGAATGGAGGGAACAAGTGTCGAGACTTCTATCCCTAGAAAAGTACCATTACCAACAAACCAATCGTATAGAAGAATATCACTATATACTGTTCCTTTGGGAAGATTATCTAGGAACGTTAAAAAGGAATTCAAACTAAATAGAATATATTTTTTAGAAATCTATAGGGGAACAAATTTAAACTAAGTATATGAATACTAGGTAGGAGATTCAAGACTGATATAAGTGTGATAAGATAGGAAATGTACAATGGTGCAGTGGAGAATCACTATGTTTTTGAAATTTGTTTTGAACTGTTTCTATTGTTTTTGTTGTAGATGTATCTATGTAAACTGAATAAAATCTCAATAAAAAAAAATAAAAAAAAAATAAAGCATTAAAAGCATTAAAATAAACTCACCCAAAAAAAGTTTTTGAAAAAACCTAACACTATCCCCTGACGATCCACTTACAGTTTTTGAAGTCCGGACATCCATCCTCATCCAGGTGGCAAGAAGACTTCATCCAGGTGGTGAGGTCTTTGTCCATCCAGGCGGTGTCTTCTATATTTATCCAGGCGGCATTTTCTATCTTCATCCCAGCGGCGCAGAGCGACTCCATCTTGAATACATCCGGTGCGGAGCATCCTCTTCATACGGTCGCCACCGTATACTGACTCTTCAATGCAAGGGAACCTTTTCAAAATGGCATCCCTTGCATTACTATTGGTTGATTAGATTTTTGAAATTCAAATCAGCCAATAAGATGACTACTGAAATTCCATTGGCTGATTTGAATAGCCAATAGAATTTCAGTAGCTCTCATCCTATTTGCTGATTTGAACAGTCAATAGGATTTCAGTAGCTCTCATCCTATTGGCTGATTTGAATTTAAAAAATCAAATCAGGGAATAGGATTGCAAGGGACGCCATTTTGAAAAGACTCCCTTGCATTGAAGATTGAGTATACGGCGGCGACCGTATGAAGAGGATGCTCCGTGCTGGATGTCTTCAGGATAGAGCCGTTCCGCACCCCGGGATGAAGATAGAAGATACCGCCTGGATGAAGATAGAAGACGCCGCCTGAATAGATGAAGACCTCGCCGCCTGGATGAGGATGGATGTCCGGACTTCTAAAACTATAAGTGGATAGTTGGGGGTTAGTGTTAGGTTTTTTTAAACTTTTTTGGGGTGTTTTTTTTTAGATTAGGGTTTGAGCTTGTCTTAAAAGAGCTGTATTTTTTTCAGGACTATTGGTAGTTTATTGTAGGCTAGGGTTTTTTTTATTTTGGGGGTGCTTTTTTATTTTAATAGGGCTATTAGATTAGGTGTAATTGTTTTTATTTTGGATAATTTTGTTTATTTTTCGTAATTTAGTATTTTTAAATTTTTTGTAACTGTAGATTTAATTTTTTTAGTAGTGTTAGTTTTTTTAATGAGTAATTTAATTTATTTAATTGATAGTTATTTTAATTATAGTATAATAGTAATGTTAGTTTCATTTATCGTTTTAACTTTGTAACTTTCCCAGGTAAGTTTTTATTTATTTTAAGATAGGGATCTTGTAATTTTAATTTTAAATTAGGGGGTTGTTTTTAGGTTTAGGGGTTAATAGTTTAATTTAGTTTTTTTGCAATGTGGGGGGCTGGCGGTTTAGGGGTTAATAGGTTTATTTAGTGGCAGTGATGTGGGAAGCCAGAGGTTTAGGGGTTAATAATTTTATTTAGTGGCGGCAATGTCAGGGAGTGGTGGAATAGGGGTTAATATCTTTATTATAGTATGGGCGATGTTGGGGTGCGGGGGAATAGGGGTTAATAACTTTAGTATAGTGGCGGTGATATCGGGAGCGGCAGATTAGGGGTTAATAGATTTATTTTTTGGCAGCGATGTCAGGAGTGGCAGATAAGGGATTAATAGATTTATTTCGCTGGCGGCGAGCAATGTCGGGAGCTGCAGATTAGGGGTTCAAAAATTATGTAGGTGTCGGCGATATTGGGGGCAGCAGTTTAGGGGTGTTTAGACTTGAGGTTTATTTTAGGGTGTTAGGTTTAAACGTAACTTTTTCCCCCATAGACATCAATGGGGTTGTGTTACAGAGCTTTTCATTCCGCGATCGCAGGTGTTAGGTTTTTTTCTAACACTTTCTCCCCATTGATGTCTATGTGGAACGCAGGCACAAGCACGGCAAAGCAGCGCTTGGATTTTTTGTGGTATAGAGCTCATCGCAACGATATCGCACTCACAAGGCGACTTTTTCAAAACTCGTAATGGCAGTGCTATGGAGACGGAAATAACTCAACTTTTGTTTCTTTCTTTTCGCACCCGCTATAGTGCAAAACTTGTAATCTAGGTGAGTGTGATTTAAGTGTTATTGCATTTAATGGGACTTCTAGACAAAACAAGAATTGCAGCTTACAATAACTGTATGGTAAAGAGAAGGCTTGAAGATTAAAGTCAGACAAAATTAGAAGCACATTGATTTTTTTCTAAGACATTTTAAATAACATGTTTGGCTGATTTTATTTAACCTTTTTCACAGACTATGTTAAAAGTTTAATTAAAGACAGGCTGATTCATTTCTGTTGCATTTACACATTGGAAAGTTAAAATTACGCATTTTAGTATGCAAAGGAACTATTACAGTGATCTCTCATCACACCTGAATCATTTAAATAAAAAATGCAATTGGTGTAGTTACTAAATGTGTTTTTCTTCAAAGGAGTAAATAAGAGCTACTAATGAACATACTTATAAGTTTTTTTTATTATAAACATGTAATATTTTTTTTTCTGTAAAGAATATGGCAAAATAAATATTTTAATATCTGTTATTTGTAACAAAGTTTAAAAACATTAATAACAATATGATATAAAGTCAGTGATACATAACCAGTATTAGTGGTTTCCAGCTCTACTAATATAGGTTTCTTTTTTTTTATTTATTTATTTTTATTGAGATTCACTTTTAAGGCATACAAAGCTGAATTGACAGTGTGCATAGAAATTGTTACAAGACATTCAATCAATAAACAAACTTATAAAAAAAACAGAAAAAACATAGCAGGGTTATAATACGTTTGTAGAATCAAATTATGTAGATTATGCCTATCAAACTGTATGCCCTCTAAATGGACTTTGAGACCGCTCTTGTACCTCACATTGTCGTAGAAAGATAATATGCTGAAGAAGGCTATTAGAAACTGTAAGAGACCACTCTTGGGTCCCAATCGGTGAATCTTTTTTTTTTCTTCAAAATTTAGGGGAAGGGATTATCAGTTACCACTATGGTTAAACGTACATTTTAAAAGTTTGGGAATATAGAACTGCGTAGGATACATTTTCCAAAGCTTATCCAATAAGCTATAGATGGGGGGAAGCTAGAGTCGGTGAATATGGACTTTAAGAGCTAATACCACTAGGTGTAGCGTAGGCTAGTGGGTGGTATACATAAAAGGGAAATATGTAATGAAGGCTTGAAATATGGGTGAAATATGGGTATAATGAAAACTCATTTCAGCTTTGGATACTATATGAATCATGGAAGAAAGGGAAAAATATGTGAAATATAGAGGCTACTCAAGTCAATATTATAGGAGGGCATACCACAATCTAAGCATAGAGAAGCCAAGGGATCCACTATGTTAAGTGTGAAGCATTGTAAATATGCAAATAAATGCTAAAATACCCCATTCCAAAAGACCAGCCTTTGATTTGTGGAAAAACTATACTCAAATAAGGGAAGAACATGTAAATATATTTAGTCATTATAGGTATACCAAAAAACTGCTCTAGCAGGTACCACTATCACATCTTCGCGACACCGCCCTGGCCGCAGGCAGCATCCCAGGGATATAACACCACTGCCAAAGCCCTGTAATCATGATCTTATTGGATCTTTATGCAAACATGCTTTGATTGCTCTCAAAATTGGAATCTAGTTCTTCAGTGGGACACTCTTGAGGGAGTGTTGCCAAAACACACTTCTATTACATAATAGCTCCCATCAGAGACAGCATAGGATATATTTTGCGTAAAGAACAATACATGTAAACATTCATACACAGTATATAAGCCTGACTAATTATATTGGGGCGTACTGAACGTATACATATACTCTCTAAGCACAAGATAGGAATCATAGTAGGCATATTTAACCTCTTTTTAAAAATAACATTTAAATGTTTAGTAGCAAAGTAAAAATATGTCCACTTAGAGTAATAGTATTATTTGTGGCAGGCTTATATATTTGGAATATAAAAGTCAGTGCCTCTTTGCTTCCATATCTTAGAATGAGCATCATAATGGTTCTATGGGAAGAAAATATTAATTATTTAATAGTGATTATTCAGCAATACCATTGACAATTGCAATATGTCATAGTGGACATCCGGCACACCTAGGGATGCCTTAGCTAATGGAAGTTTCTGCCTCCTTTTAGAACAACAGTTAGGCTAACTAAAACTAACAAGAAACATAGGGCTATAAACAGGCAAATACCTAAAGTAACACATTCATTTCCAAGTGGGAGATAACAGCCTCACATTTATATAGTCCTGGGAGCAAGAGTAAGTAAAATAGGAGTATGTAATTGCACCTCTAACATCAATTTAATACAAAAAATCAAAGTATTAGTAGTTAGCAGCCCAAAAGATAATAAGGTCCTCCAAACATCAGGCTCAGTGCCGTCATTAGAGTATTTTGTAAACTATACTGCGAGAAATTTTAAATAGTTAAATTGCCCTAGATAGATGAGGTCAGGTGAAGGGAGTAACACTAATGGTACAGTTTGATATCGAAGCTTGCTCCAAATGCTAACATATTACTGTGGGTGGCCAAACATGAGTGAAAAATCATTAAGCATCATTAGTACTCCTACCTAGGGACATCTGCAACTTGTCCCCAGATGTGTGTTTTGTTGCAGTCTGTATTGTCAGGACAGCTGTTTAAAACTCAGCAGGAGTGTGTACGTAGTGAAAGCAATAGAGGCAAAGAAGAGTGATGGACCAACGACCTGCTGTTACTAGTATTATTTATTTTTGAGTACATGACTCATAATTTAAAAGTGTGATTTGTTCACTTTAAAAGGACCATCTATTTGAAATTGTTATTGTTTGAAAAATATATATAATCCCTTTATTACCCATTTCCCCATTGCATAACCAACATTTTTAAATTAACCACTTCACTACTGGGATTTAAAGAGAAGAACTTGCCCAAAATACTGGACAATTTTCAGCATTTTTGCTATCACTCCATTTAAACAGAAATAGAGCCTAGTTTTTTTTTTTATTTCCCTGTCAAAACTATTTTTTTTATGTAGACAACCTAAGGTATTGATCTAGGACCATTTTGGTATATTTCATGCCACCATTTCACCGCCAAAAGCGATCATATAATTTTTTTTTACTTTTTCACAAACTTTGGGTTTCTCACAAATCATTTACAAACTGCGAAAATGATTAATTTACAAATGATCATTTACAAATGATTGTGAAAGCTTCTCTGGGATCCTCTTTGTTCTGAAATAGTAGATATACATGGCTTTGCCATTGCTTCTTGGTAATTAGAATGCTGCTAATTGCAGCTGTGCACCACACTTCTATTATACCCGGCAGTGAAAGGGGGTTAGTCAGGTAGCTTGTAAAGGAAAATTTTAGCTTTAGGGTAGAGATTATCATCCCACCTGACACATCCCACCCCCTGATCCCTATCTGATCCCTCCCAAACAGCTCTCTTTCCTCCCCCAACCCCCACTGGTCACCACCATCTTAGGTACTGGCAGACAGTCTGCCAAAATTCAGTTTCAAGGCAATTTATTTAGTTATTTTTTTCTGTTTTCTGCAGTGTAGGATCCCTTTTACCTCTCCGACCTCCCTGATCCCTCCCAAACAGCTCTCTAACTCTGCCACCTCTAACTAGTGTACGCTACCTTAGGTACTGACAGCCAGTACCTATAAAATATCTAAATATATATATATATTATTTTCTGTAGTGTAGAGGTCCCCCCCTTCCGGTGATCATAAGTTAGGGGACCCCTGTGGTGATATAACTTACTGACCTAGCTGTTATTAAAATCCTTTCCCCCCAGAGACACCTTTCTCTCTGAACTAGGTGTTTAATTAAAGATATTCCCATTAGCCTTGACTGGCATGGGCTAGGCCAAATCCCTTTGAAATGAGAATAGAATTGGGAAACACTCTCGCTCTTCCCTCTTCCATCTCCTGATAAAAATGATGGCTGATGTTGGACACATTGGTGAATTTGGCTGAGTATATTCCTAGGATTATTTTAGCAGTGTTGCACAAATTGGGGTTGTGGTAGAGTTGCCCTGCATTAATTATTTGGACTGTTTTGCTGTAAAATAGATGTGTATATATACCTGTAAATATTTCTCTTATTATTAACATATATTGGTTACTAAAAAACTTTTTGGAAACAATAAAGACCCTTTCATAGAGTTTATTTCACAACTTACTTGTATTGGCTTAGTGGTTTGACCATAGAATTAGTTTTAGTACTAAATTAAAATTATATTTAGTATAAATAAAAAATCTATTAAACTAATTAATAACCACATTTTGGCGGCCACAAAGTTTTTGACAAATCCATATGCTAATTAGTTTTGCAGGAATCAGATATGTTGATTACATTTTTAAAAAAATTCAGTTTAGATCATGCGTATTTCTTTTTAAAGGTTTGGAAAACTTGTATTTCAGGTGGACATTGTCTGTATAAATTTGCATTTCTATAGAGTTTCATGGGTGACGGTAAATTTAGCTCAGGCTTGGGCCTCAGTTAAAGAAAACTGTGTGTTACTACAAAATGTTTTAAGTGATTTTATTTTGTAGTATTTAAACAGAGCACATACTGGTTGGCTCCAGCAGGCCCGTTGTATAAGATTTGAGGCCTTTTCTTTATTGTTACTAGGTTTGGTAAACTTTATAGCAATTTTTAGAATGGTTGTATACAAATACTGCTTATTTTTACTGCTGGGATTTATAGATTGTCTGCAGTTTGGAATTAGAGTTTACTTTTGACCTGCATTTTGTTGCTCTTGTATTTTTCTTGTTTTGGGAAAATGGTTATTCCTTTGTAATTTATGGGCATTTTGAGAGTAAAATTAAAATAATTGACTTCTGCTTCTTTATAAATATTACAGACACATTTTGAATATAATGTTCATTTTATATACTGTATATAGTGATTTACCTTTTTTAAAAAGTTAAGAATATTTCAGGCTGTTTTGTTACAAGAGTGTGTTGTATCTACTAAATATTACTCATCCAGTTTCTATCTGTTAGTTTTAATTTAAATGTTGAATTTTATTCTAAATTGTGTTTGATCGGAACAGCCAATAGAATGCGATCTCAATCTGATTGGCTGACTCAATCAGCCAATCAGATTTTTCCTACCTTAATTCCGATTGGCTGATAGAATCCTATCAGCCAATTGGAATTGAAGGGACGCCATCTTGGATGACGTCCCTTAAAGGAGCCTTCATTCGTCGTTAGTCCGTCGGGGAAGAAGGATGTTCCGCGTCAGCGAGATGAAGATGGATCCTGAAGCAAGAAGATTGAAGACCCCGCTTGGAAGATGACATTGCCCGGATGGAAGATGATCTTCAGCGCCGCTTGGAAGATGACATCGCCCGGATGGAAGACTTCTTCAGCGCCGCTTGGAGGATCACTTCATCGGATGGAAGACTTCTTCAGCGCCCCTTGGAGGATCACTTCTGCCGCTCCGGATCTCCTCTTCAGTTCCATCGGTGGCTCGGCTGAGTGAAGACGACTCAAGGTAGGATGATCTTCAGGGGATTAGTGTTAGGTTATTTTAAGGGGGGTTTGGGTTAGATTAGGGGTATGTGGGTGGTGGGTTTTAATGTTGGGGGGGTTGTATTTTTCTTTTACAGTCAAAAGAGCAGTTTTCTTTGGGGCATGCCCCACAAAAGGCCCTTTTAAGGGCTGGTAAGGTAAAAGAGTTTTGAACTTTTTTAATGTAGAATAGGGTAGGGAATTTTTTAATTTTGGGGGGCTTTGCTATTTTATTAGGGGGCTTAGATTAGGTGTAATTAGCTTAAAATTGTCGTAATATTTTTGAAATGTTTGTAACTTATTTTTTTTATTTTTTGTAACTTAGCTTTTTTATTTTTTGTACTTTAGTTAGTTTATGTAATTGTATTTAATTGTAGTTATTTGTAGTTAATTTATTTAATTAATGTAATGATAGTGTAGTGTTAGGTTTAATTGTAACTTAGGTTAGGATTTATTTTACAGGTAATTTTGTATTTCTTTTAGCTAGGTAGTTATTAAATAGTTAATAACTATTTAATAACTATTCTAACTAGCTAAAATAAATACAAAGTTACCTGTAAAATAAATATAAATCCTAAAATAGCTACAATGTAATTATTAATTACATTGTAGCTATCTTAGGGTTTATTTTACAGGTAAGTATTTAGTTTTAAATAGGAATAATTTATTAAAGTATAGTGTAGTGTTAGGTGTAATTGTAACTTAGGTTAGTTTTTATTTTACAGGTAAATTTCTCTTTATTTTAGCTAGGTAAGCTATTAAATAGTTAATAACTATTTAATAGCTATTGTACCTAGTTAAAATAAATTGAAATTTACCTTTAAAATAAAAATAAATCCTAATATAGCTACAATATAATTATTATTTATATTGTAGCTATATTAGGCTTTATTTTAAAGGTAAGTATTTAGTTTTAAACAGGATTAATTTAGTTAATAATAGAAATATTATTTAGATTTATTTAATTAATATTTAAGTTAGGGGGTGTTAGGTTTAGTGTTAGACTTAGGTTTAGGGGTTAATAATTTTATTACAGTGGCGGCGGTGTAGGGGGGGCAGGATAGGGGTTAATAAATGTATTATAGGTGGCGACGGTGTAGGGGGGGCAGATTAGGGGTTAATAACTTTATTATAGAGGGCGGCGGTATAGGGGGGGCAGGATAGGGGTTACTAGGTATAATGTAGGTTGTGGCGGTGTCCGGGAGCGGTGGTTTAGGGGTTAATATGTATAGAGTAGCTTGCGGTGGGCTCCGGGAGCGGCGGTTTAGGGGTTAATATGTATAGAGTAGCTTGCGGTGGGCTCCGGGAGCGGCGGTTTAGGGGGTAATATATTTATTTAGTTGCGGCGATGTAGGGGGCAGATTAGGGGTGTTTAGACTCGGGGTACATGTTAGGGTGTTAGGTGCAGACGTTTCCCATAGGAATCAATGGGATGTCTGGCAGCAGCGAACTTGTACTTTCGCTATGGTCAGACTCCCATTGATTCCTATGGGATCCACCGCCTCCAGGGCGGTGGTTTGAAAACCAGGTATGCTGGGCCGGAAAAGTGCCGAGCGTACCTGCTAGTCATTTGATAACAAGCAAAAGTAGTCAGATTGTGCCGCACTTGTGTGCGGAACATCTGGAGTGACATAAGAATCAATCTGTGTCGGACTGAGTCCGGCGGATCGAAGCTTACGTCACAAAATTCTACTTTTGCCGGTCTGTAGCCTTTGATAAATAAGGCGAATCAGCCTCGCCACAAATACGCTGCGGAATTCCAGCGTATTTGAGGTTGACGGCTTGATAACTACCCCCCTGTATAGTTTCTTTAGTTTTTTTTCCCCTCTCTTTTGTCATTTCTTTGTTTTTCCTCTTTCTTATTACATTGCTTGAATATTTGGGAGCAGATGGTTCAGATTTTTAATTAGATTTGTATGAAATACAACATAAGGTGTAACCTTTGTTTGGGTAACAAAGTTAAATCCTGTGTTTGGAGTAGATCCTGAAACCAAAAACACAGTTAGAATGTACATTTTTAAAACATACAATAGTGGGCAGTAAAAATACAAGGTTAACCTGTTGGGGATATACGTTGCTCTTTTGTGGGCATTGTTACATTGCTTTAATATTTGTGAGTAGATGGTTCCGATTTTTAATTAGGTTTGTATGGAATACAAAACAAGGTGTTAAAATGTACTCTTTTTATATCCTGTGTTTGGAGTAAATCCTGGAACCAAACTACAGTTGAAATTAGCATTTCAAAAATTCTAAACCAAAGAAAAGTTAAATTTGCTTAAACTTACCAAATGGGTTTATTGGGTTTTAAGCTTTAATACATTTGCCTTTCTTAAAATATAAATTTAGTTTGATCAAAATTTATAATATTAGTATCGTTTTTCCTTCCTTTAATATTGTATGCTTCCATTGCTTTAGCTATTTGTATTGTTAAAAATATCAAATTATTTAGAAATAATTTAGAATTTAATTAGCTTGGAATTTAATGTGGTTACATTTAGTTTAGTAAGGCTTCCTTTCTTTATTTTGTTTACTTATTCATTTTGTTTCCCTTTTATCTCTCTCCTTTAATTATTCAGGCTAGTATTGTTGATGATTTAAACACCTTTAAAAGAGAACTATATTTTAACTTACATTGAAAGTCTAGTTATATTTATTTTTTTCTTTTAGTTTAATGGCTATCTGCTAAAATGTCTGGGAAAAACTATATTTCACAGGAAATCTGTGATTATTTTAACAATTATATTCATAAATACAATGGTCCATTCCTCACCCCAGAAGCTAAAAACCCCAAGCGTGAAAGTGTTTTTAGAGATACTAACACAGGTAGTAACTCTTAAAAAGATTAATAATAATAAAAGAAAATGTATGATAGTGCAGGAAGTGATTTCAACAATAAGGGGGACTAACAAACATTATTGGAGACTTGACAGAGCAAAATAAAGATCTGAAATTTAAGTTACATAAAAAACAGTGTGATAGAGATTGTATTAAGCTTTCTGCTTTAACTAACGCCATACAGATCAGTAAAATTTGTCAATTAAAATTAACAGAACACAGCAGAAACAAATACTCAAATAAAATTTCTGAGTTACAGATGAAAATAAAACAAGAAGAAAAAATAATTAGTGATATTTCTTGGAACAATTCAGATTGTGATTACTTACTGTCACAAAGGAGAGAGCCAAAAGAAGTGATAAAACAAGATAATATGCCACTGGGTCCCACTAAAAACCCAAGTTCTGTTCCAATTGCCCCTGTCATAATATCTGAGCATTTTAACACCTTGAAAGTTCCTACAGGTTTTTCAAATCAGACTAGGCCAATGACTGTAGCAGATAAAGACATTTTTCAGAAATGGTGGGGCACATTCCCCACAAACAGTTTTAATAACTTTTCACATTGGTTTCACAAGGGGTCTGAAAAAGCCATAAAAGTAGGTATGAGCATGCAGGAATGGACAGAATGGCTTCAAGATGCCATGGGCCCCTATGCCAACAGGTTATTAGGATTCAACTCAAGCATATCTGATCAGGCTGGGAGAATAGTTAAAACCTTTTTAAATTTTACTAGTCTAGAAAAAAAGAGATTAGTGAAATTACCATGAGACCTCTAGATGGGCCATTTGAAGTAGCAAAAAGAGTTTTATTTTGGTGTGTGTATAATTTTAAATGCATTTTTTAATGAATTGTATATAAAGTTAGACTAGGAATTGAGAGTCCTAGGAAAGTACAGAAGAGCTCATATCGCCGAGGGAATGATATTTCGAAGAGATGGTGGGAGAATTTTCCCTGTAAGGTTTTCCCTCCCACTATGTTCTTCTGTACTAGTGGGTATAACTAGAAAATGGGGCAACATAGGAGAAGAAAAAGTGAGTGAATGGGGTGACATAGCTTGCTGACCTATCTGTTATTAAAATCCCTTCCCCCCAGAGACACCTTTCTCTCTGAACTAGGTGTTTAATTAAAGACACTACCATTAGCTTTGATTGGCATGTGCTAGGCCAAATCCCTTTGAAATGAGAATAAAATTGGGAAACACTCTCGCTCTTCCCTCTTCCATCTCCTGATGAAAATGATGGCTGATGTTGGACACATTGGTGAATTTGGCTGAGTATATTCCTAGGATTATTTTAGCAGTGTTGCACAAATTGGGGTTGTGGTAGAGTTGCCCTGTATTAATTATTTGGACTGTAAAATAGATGTGTATATATACCTGTAAATATTTCTCTTATTATTAACATATATTGATTCCTAATAAACTCTTTGGAAACAATGGAGACCATTTCATAGAGTTTATTTCACAACTTACTTGTATTGGTTTAGTGATTTTACCATAGAATTAGATTTAGTACTAAATTAGAATTATATTTAGTATAAAGTAAAAATTCATTAAACTAATTAATAACCACAACCCACACACCCTTTTTCTGTAGTGTAGCTCCCCATCCCTCCCTTTCCTTTTATTTCTTCAGTGTAGGGCTATCCCACTCTCTTCCAATCTCTCCTCCCTCCGCTACTTGACCACCCACCTCCTGGATTCCCCCCCACACCTCCCACCAGCACCAGCAGACGTTACAGATGGTGATGGAGTAACCGATTGTACTCTGGTTCCATATGCAGGCAGATGTCTGGAGCTCAGGAACTCAAGCTCTCAGCTGTAGCTTAACAGCCGAGACTACTGGAGCTTCCTGCAGCTCCTCCGTATATATACATTGTGCAGTACGATAAGCAAAGTTAGACAAGAATCCCCCCCCCAAAAAAAAAATATTCAGAAGGCAGCAAAAGTCAACATGGGCTTTCAACAGAATAAATAAAAAAAGAAATCTTTTTTTTTCTGATTGAATGGGGTATATTTTTTTAAATTGAAATATACCCCAATGTTTGCATAGTTTATAGCAAAATACTTCTCAATGTGTATATCTGTGAATATCTGTGAATATACAATGTAGCATTTCTCAAGCAGGATATCTGGACACCTAGAGTTGTTATGGCTCCCCATTAATGGCATTGCATAGAATTAGGGATGTGGTTAAAAACTTTTTTGATCATTGTATCATTTATTTTGAATAAACGTGTACAGATTTTTAGTATCACAAAATTATGAAATACTGTTTGAATATACTTCTGAGGCATTGGAGTCTACTTTCACTGCAACATATGCCAATATTTATGGAGCATGTTTTGAAGAACAATATACTTTGCATAATAATAATTTTTTTTCTAATATCATCAACTAGCTGCAGTTTATAGATGATACAATTATCATTTGGAAAAGCAAGGAAGAAGCCTTGGAATACTTACATTATATTAATATTAACTATTTTAATTTAAATTCTACTATTAATTTAAAAAAACATCGGCTAGATTTAGAGTTCTGCGGCCAAAGGTGTGCGTTAGCTACGCGTGCTTTTTTTCCCCCGCACCTTTTAAATACCGCTGGTATTTAGAGTTCACAGAATGGCTACGTTAGGCTCCAAAAAGGGAGCGTAGAGGCATATTTACCGCCACTGCAACTCTCAATACCAGCGGTGCTTATGGACGCGGCCAGCTTCAAAAACGTGCTCGTGCACGATTCCCCCATAGGAAACAATGGGGCCGTTTGAGCTGAAAAAAAACCTTACACCTTCAAAAAAGCAGCGTTCAGCTCCTAACGCAGCCCCATTGTTTCCTATGGGGAAACACTTCCTAAGTCTGCACCTAACACCCTAACATGAACCCCAAGTCTAAACACCCCTAATCTTACACTTAATCTTAATCTTACTGTTCCGATCAGCCAATAGAATGCGAGCTCAATCTGATTGGCTGATTGGATCAGCCAATCGGATTGAACTTGCATCTGATTGGCTGATTTTCCTACCTTAATTCCGATTGGCTGATAGAATCCTATCAGCCAATCGAAATTCGAGGGACGCCATCTTGGATGACGTCCCTTAATGGAACCGTCATTCGTCGGGAAGTGGTCGGCCAGGATGGATGTTCCGCGTCGGCGGGATGAAGATGGATCCGGAAGAAAGAAGATTGAAGATGCCGCTTGATAGAAGACTTCAGCCGGATGATGGACCTCTTCAGCCCCCGCTTGGATAAAGACTTCAGCCGGATGATGGACCTCTTCAGCCCGATGATGGACCTCTTCAGCCCCCGCTTGGATAAAGACTTCAGCCCGATGATGGACCTCTTCATCCCCGGATAGGATGAAGACTTCAGAGCCTCTTCTGGACGGATCGGTGATACCCTGCGTGGTGAAGACAAGGTAGGAAGATCTTCAGGGGCTTAGTGTTAGGTTTATTTAAGGGGGGTTTGGGTTAGATTAGGGGTATGTGGGTGGTGGGTTGTAATGTTGGTGGGGGGGGTATTGTATGTTTTTTTTACAGGCAAAAGAGCAGAATTCTTTGGGGCATGCCCCGCAAAAGGCCCTTTTAAGGGCTGGTAAGGTAAAAGAGCTTTTCAATTTTTATTTTAGAATTGGGTAGGGCATTTTTTTATTTTGGGGGGCTTTGTTATTTTATTAGGGGGCTTAGAGTAGGTGTAATTAGCTTAAAATTGTTGTAATATTTTTATAATGTTTGTAAATTATTTTTTTATTTTTTGTAACTTAGTTCTTTTTTTATTTTTTGTACTTTAGTTAGTGTATTTATTTGTATTTAATTGTAGATAATTGTAGATAGTTTATTTCTCTTGTAAGGTGTATCCAGTCCACGGATCATCCATTACTTGTGGGATATTCTCATTCCCAACAGGAAGTTGCAAGAGGACACCCACAGCAGAGCTGTAATATAGCTCCTCCCCTAACTGTCATACCCAGTCATTCTCTTGCAACTCTCAACAAGCTAGGATGTTGTAGGAGAGAGTGGTTAAATATAGTTAGTTTATTTTCTTCAATCAAAAGTTTGTTATTTTTATATAGTACCGGAGTTGTGCTATTTTATCTCAGGCAGTAAATAGAAGAAGAATCTGCCTGAGGTTTCTATGATCTTAGCAGGTTGTAACTAAGATCCATTGCTATTCTCACATATGTCTGAGGGGATTACACAGATGAGGTAACTTCAGCGAGAGAATGGCGTGCAGTTTATTCTGCTATCAGGTATGTGCAGTTATAATTTTTTCTAGAGATGGAAAACACTAGAAAATGCTGCTGATACCGGATTAATGTAAGTTAAGCCTGAATACAATGATTTAATAACGACTGGTATCATGCTTACTCCCAGGGGTAATACCCTTATGATATTGCAATATAAACGTTTGCTGGCATGTTTAATCGTTTTTATATATGCATTGGTGATAAAACTTTATTGGGGCCTAGTTTTTTCCACATGGCTGGCTTAAATTTTGACTAGAAACAGTTATACTGAGGCTTTCCACTGTTATAGTATAAAAGTTACAGTTGGTGCAGTTAAAATTACAAACTGTGACATCCAGCTTCCCTCAGGAGTCCCCTGTATGCTATAGGACATCTCTAAAGGGCTCAAAGGCTTTCCAAAGTCGTTTATTGGGGAAGGTAGGACCACAGCTTGCTGTGGCAGTTGGTTGTGACTGTTAAAAACAAAACAAAAAAAACACGTCTATTTCGTTTTTTTTTTATCCGTTTTTTGAACTAAGGGGTTAATCATCCATTTGCAAGTGGATGCAATGCTCTGCTAGCCTATTACATACACTGTAAAAATTTCGTTTGATTTACTGCATTTTTTCACTGTTTTTCAAATTCTGACAAAATTTGTTTCTCTTAAAGGCACAGTACCGTTTTTTATATTTGCTTGTTAACTTGATTTAAAGTGTTTTCCAAACTTGCTAGTCTCATTGCTAGTCTGTATAAACATGTCTGACATAGAAGAAACTCCTTGTTCATTATGTTTAAAAGCCATGGTGGAACCCCCTCTTAGAATGTGTACCAAATGTACTGATTTCATTTTATGCAATAAAGATCATATTCTGTTTTTAAAAAAATTATCACCAGAGGAATCTGACGAGGGGAAAGTTATGCCGACTAACTCTCCCCACGTGTCAGACCCTTTGACTCCCGCCCAAGGGACTCACGCTCAAATGGCGCCAAGTACATCTAGGGCGCCCATAGCGTTTACTTTACAAGACATGGCGGCAGTCATGGATAATACACTGTCAGCGGTATTAGCCAGACTACCTGAACTTAGAGGTTAGCGAGATAGCTCTGGGGTGAGACAAAATGCAGAGCATACTGACTGACGCTTTAAGAACCATGTCTGATACTGCCTCACAATATGCAGAAGCTGAGGAAGGAGAGCTTCAGTCAGTGGGTGATGTTAATGACTCAGGAAAGATACCTGATTCTAATATTTCTACATTTAAATTTAAGCTTGAACAACTCCGCGTGTTACTTAGGGAGGTTTTAGCTGCTCTGAATGACTGTGATACCATTGCAGTGCCAGAGAAATTGTGTAGACTGGATAAATGCTTTGCAGTGCCGGTGTGTACTGATGTTTTTCCAATACCTAAAAGGTTTACAGAAATTATTAATAAGGAATGGGATAGACCAGGTGTGCCGTTCTCTTCCCCTCCTATTTTTAGAAAAATGTTTTCCAATAGACGCCACCACAAGGGACTTATGGCAGACAGTCCCTAAGGTGGAGGGAGCAGTTTCTACTCTAGCAAAGCGTACTACTATCCCTGTCAAGGACAGTTGTGCTTTTTTAGAGCCAATGGATAAAAAATTAGAAGGTTACCTTAAGAAAATATTTATTCAACAAGGTTTTATCCTACAGCCCATTGCATGCATTGCCCCTGTCACTGCTGCTGCGGCGTACTGGTTTGAGTCTCTGGAAGAGGCTTTACAGGTAGAGACTCCATTGGATGACATACTTGGCAAACTTAGAGCACTTAAGCTAGCCAATTATTTTATTTCTGATGCCATTGTTCATTTGAATAAACTAACGGCTAAGAATTCTGGTTTTGCTATACAGGCGCGCAGAGCGCTATGGCTTAAATCATGGTCAGCTGACGTGACTTTAAAATCTAAGCTACTTAACATTCCCTTCAAGGGGCAGACCCTATTCGGGCCTGGTTTGAAGGAGATTATTGCTGATATCACGGGAGGAAAAGGTTGTGCCCTTCCTCAGGACAGGTCCAAATCTAGGGCCAAACAGTCTAATTTTCGTGCCTTTCGAAACTTCAAGGCAGGTGCGGCATCAACTTCCTCTAATAATAAACAAGAGGGAACTTTTGCTCAATCCAAGACGGTCTGGAGACCAAACCAAACCTGGAAAAAAGGTAAGCAGGTCAAAAAGCCTGCTGCTGCCTCTAAGACAGCATGAAGGAACGACCCCCTATCCGGTAACGGATCTAGTAGGGGGCAGACTTTCACTCTTCGCCCAGGCGTGGGCAAGAGATGTTCAGGATCCCTGGGCGTTGGAAATTATATCCCAGGGATATCTTCTGGACTTCAAAGCTTCCCCCCCAAAAGGGAGATTTCACCTTTCACAATTATCTGCAAACCAGATAAAGAGTGAGGCATTCTTACACTGTGTACGAGACCTCCTAGTTATGGGAGTGATCCATCCAGTTCCAAAGGAGGAACAGGAACAGGGTTTTTACTCAAATCTGTTTGTGGTTCCCAAAAAAGAGGGAACCTTCAGACCGATTTTGGATCTAAAGATCTTAAACAAATTCCTCAAAGTTCCGTCGTTCAAGATGGAAACTATTCGTACCATCCTACCACTGATCCAGGAGGGTCAATATATGACTACAGTGGATCTAAAGGATGCTTATCTTCACATTCCGATACACAAAGATCATCATCGGTTTCTCAGGTTTGCCTTTCAAGACAGGCATTACCAGTTGTAGCTCTTCCCTTTGGATTAGCTACAGCCCCAAGAATCTTTACAAAGGTTCTAGGGTCGCTTTTGGCGGTCCTAAGGCCGCGGGGCATAGCAGTAGCCCCTTATTTAGACGACATCCTGATACAGGCGTCAAACTTCCAAATTGCCAAGTCTCATACGGACGTAGTACTGGCATTTCTGAGGTCGCATGGGTGGAAAGTGAACGAGGAAAAGTGTTCTCTATCCCCACTCACAAGAGTTTCCTTTCTAGGGACTCTGATAGATTCTGTAGAAATGAAAATTTACCTTGACGGAGTCCAGGTTATTAAAGCTTCTAAATTCCTGTCGGGTTCTTCATTCCATTCCGCGCCCTTTGGTGGCTCAGTGTATGGAAGTAATCGGCTTAATGGTAGCGGCAATGGACATAGTGCCGTTTGCATGCTTACATCTCAGACCGCTGCAACTATGCAGGCTCAGTCAGTGGAGCGGGGATTACACAGATTTGGCCCCTCAACTGAATCTGTACCAAGAGACCAGGGATCCTCTTCCCTGGTGGCTATCTCGGGTCCATCTGTCCAAAGGTATGACCTTCGCAGGCCAGATTGGACTATTGTAACAACAAATGCCAGCCTTCTAGGTTGGGGTGCAGTCTGGAACTCCCTGAAGGCTCAGGGATCGTGGACTCAGGAGGAGTCTCTCCTTCCAATAAATATTCTGGAACTAAGAGCGATATTCAAGGCTCTTCAGGTTTGGCCTCAGTTAGCAACTCTGAGGTACATCAGATTTCAGTTGGTCAACATCACGACTGTAGCTTACATCAACCATCGAGGGGGAACAAGAAGTTCCCTAGAGATGTTAGAAGTTTCAAAAATAATTCACTGGGCAGAGATTCACTCTTGCCACCTATCAGCTATCCATATCCCAGGTGTAGAGCACTGGGAGGTGGATTTTCTAAGTCGTCAGACTTTTCATCCGGGAGAGTGGGAACTCCATCCGGAGGTATTTGCACAACTGATTCTCCATTGGGGCAAACCAGAACTGGATCTCATGGCATCTCGCCAGAACGCCAAGCTTCCGTGTTACGGATCCAGGTCCAGGGATCCCAAGGCGACACTGATAGATACTCTAGCAGCGCCCTGGTCTTTCAACCTGGCTTATGTGTTTCCACCGTTTCCTCTGCTCCCTCGACTGATTGCCAAGATCAAGCAGGAGAGAGTATCGGTGATTCTGATAGCACCTGCGTGGCCACGCAGGACCTGGTATGCAGATCTAGTGGACATGTCATCCTTTCCACCATGGTCTCTGCCTCTGAGACAGGACCTTCTACTTCAGGGTCCTTTCAACCATCCAAATCTAATTTCTCTGAGGCTGACTGCCTGGAGATTGAATGCTTGATTTTATCAAAGTGTGGCTTCTCCGAGTCAGTTATTGATACCTTAATAAAGGCACGAAAGCCTGTCACCAGGAAAATTTACCATAAGGTATGGCGTAGATATCTTTATTGGTGTGAATCCAAGGGTTACTCATGGAGTAAGGTCAGGATTCCTAGGATTTTATCTTTTCTCCAAGAAGGTTTGGAAAAAGGATTGTCAGCTAGTTTCTTAAAGGGACAGATTTTTGCTCTGTCTATTCTTTTGCACTAGCGTCTGGCCGATCTTCCAGACGTTCAGGCATTTTGTCAGGCTTTAGTTTGAATCAAGCCTGTGTTTAAACCTGTTGCTCCACCATGGAGCTTAAACTTGGTTCTTAAGGTTCTTCAAGGAGTTCCGTTTGAACCTCTTCATTCCATAGATATCAAACTTTTATCTTGGAAAGTTCTTTTTTTTTTTTTTTTGGTAGCTATTTCCTCGGCTCGTAGAGTCTCTGAGCTATCTGCCTTACAATGTGATTCTCCTTATCTGATTTTTCATACGGATAAGGTAGTCCTGCGTACCAAACCTGGGTTCTTACCTAAGGTGGTATCTAACAAGAATATCAATCAAGAGATTGTGGTTCCATCCTTGTGTTACACAATCTGGACGTGGTCTGTGCTTTAAAGTTTTACTTACAAGCTACTAAAGATTTTCGTCAAACATCTGCTTTGTTTGTTGTCTACTCTGGACAGAGGAGAGGTCAAAAGGCTTTGGCAACCTCTTTTTCTTTTTGGCTAAGAAGCTTAATCCGCTTAGCCTATGAGACTGCTGGACAGCAGCCTCCTGAAAGGATTACAGCTCATTCCACTAGAGCTGTGGCTTCCACTTGGGCCTTTAAAAATGAGGCTTCTGTTGAACAGATTTGCAAGGCGGCGACTTGGTCTTCGCTTCATACTTTTTCAAAATTTTACAAATTTGATACTTTTGCTTCTTCGGAGGCTATATTTGGGAGAAAGGTTTTACAGGCAGTGGTTCCTTCCATTTAAGTTCCTGCCTTGTCCCTCCCTTCATCCGTGTACTTTAGCTTTGGTATTGGTATCCCACAAGTAATGGATGATCCGTGGACTGGATACACCTTACAAGAGAAAACACAATTTATGCTTACCTGATAAATTTATTTCTCTTGTGGTGTATCCAGTCCACGGCCCGCCCTGTCATTTTAAGGCAGGTAATTTTTAAATTTAAACTACAGTAACCACTACACCCTATGGTTCCTCCTTTCTCGGCTTGTTTTCGGTCGAATGACTGGCTATGACAGTTAGGGGAGGAGCTATATTACAGCTCTGCTGTGGGTGTCCTCTTGCAACTTCCTGTTGGGAATGAGAATATCCCACAAGTAATGGATGATCCGTGGACTGGATACACCACAAGAGAAATAAATTTATCAGGTAAGCATAAATTGTGTTTTAATTTATTTATTGATAGTGTAGTGTTAGGTTTAATTGTAACTTAGGTTAGGATTTATTTTACAGGTAATTTTGTAATTATTTTAACTAGGTAGCTATTAAATAGTTATTAACTATTTAATAGCTATTGTACCTGGTTAAAATAAATACAAAGTTGCCTGTAAAATAAATATTAATCCTAAAATAGCTACAATATAATTATTCGTTATATTGTAGCTATATTAGGGTTTATTTTACAGGTAAGTATTTAGCTTTAAATAGGAATAATTTATTTAATAAGATGTATTTTATTTCGTTAGATAAAAATTATATTTAACTTAGGGGGGTGTTAGGGTTAGACTTTAGGGGTTAATACATTTATTAGTGTAGCAGTGAGGTCCGGTCGGCAGATTAGGGGTTAATAAGTGTAGGTAAGGTAGCGGCGACGTTGGGGGGGGGGCAGATTAGGGGTTAATAAATATTATGTAGGTGTCGGCGGTGTTAGGGGCAGCAGATTAGGGGTACATAGGGATAATGTAGGTTGCGGCGGTGTGCGGTCGGCAGATTAGGGGTTAAAAAAATGTAATAGAGTGGCGGCGATGTGGGGGGACCTCGGTTTAGGGGTGCATAGGTAGTTTATGGGTGTTAGTGTACTTTAGAGCACAGTAGTTAAGAGCTTTATGAACCCAGCGTTAGCCCATAAAGCTCTTAACGCCTGGCTTTTCTCTGTGGCTGGAGTCTTGTCGTTAGATTTCTAACGCTCACTTCAGCCAAGACTCTAAATACCGGCGTTAGAAAGATCCCATTGAAAAGATAGGATCCGCAAATGGCGTAGGGGGATCTGCGGTATGGAAAAGTCGCGGCTGGAAAGTGAGCGTTAGACCCTTTCCTGACTGACTCCAAATACCAGCGGGCGGCCAAAACCAGCGTTAGGACCCCCTAACGCTGGTTTTGACGGCTAACGCAGAACTCCAAATCTAGGCGCATGTATTTAATTAAAATCTTTTAAAAGTACAACAGGGACAATGGGTCAAAATGGTCAATCAGAGACCCAGTCTTTTGGTTTTTAAATCTTTATAAAACCTGGTGCATTATTTTGCATTACCATCCTCTGAGGGAGCTGTAATCCGGGATCCAGTGAGCTGGAGCACTGTGAGTCTCCAGAATGCTTCCAAGAGCACAAGAGAGTGCTGCCACAATTTGTGAGTACCCTGTGTATCCATATTTCATGACAATGATTACACTACTAGGGCAAGATTACATATGTGGCGTCGCCCGCAAAAGCCGGCGTCACCATATTTTAGTTGGTTATTGCTATCACATATACGACGCTGCTTATAAATGCGGTGCGTATGTTTCACCTGATGCCCGCAAATTTTACTCCCGTAAGCTAACATAGAACCACGTTGCAAATCAGTATCACATATTCAGCACAAGGACTTACGCTGTGAACATGGAGAAATTTTACTCCATTTTCACCTCGCAACACATAGTCAGGCGCAGCAAGCCTTACACTGAAAATGTGAGCACCGTAACTCTCGTAACTCCCTGAAAATATTAACTAACACCTAACGCATGCGCTACCTGTCAACCGCAATCCCCCACCGCAATAACTAATAAAGTATATTAACCCCTAATCCGCCCACCCCCACATTGCAATATGCCTAATTAAACAATTAATCCCTTATCCGCCAAACCCCCACAACGCAATACACCTAATAAATTTATTAACCCCTAATCCGCCAAACCCCCACAACGCAATAAACCTAATAAATCTATTAACCCCTAATCCGCCAAACCCCTACAACCCAATAAATCTAATAACTCTATTAACCCCTAAACCACCAAACCCCCACAACGCAATAAACCTAATAAATCTATTAACTCCTAAACCGCCAAACCCCCACAACGCAAATAACTAATTAAATTACTAAGCCCCCTAACACCCCCTAAATTAACCCCTATTACCTAAAATAAAGAAAAACTAAATTACAATTAAAATAAAAAAACCTAACATTACAAGTTTAAATGAATCTAAAAAAACCCTGCAAATCCGCCAATAGGATTTCAGTAGCTCTCATCCTATTGGCTGATTAGAAAATGTCAGCCAATAGGAATGCAAGGTACCCCATATTTAAATGGGTACCTTGAATTCAATCCTCAGTGTGCTGCAGTGATCATACGAAGAGGATCTCCACGCTCGATTGCTCTGCGGTCACCGGTCTTCTGTTCCGCGGTCACCTCCGCTCCGTGCCGGCTTGGTTCTGGATGAAGAAAGAAGAGGTTCCCACGATGGAAGAAGATATCACTGCTTTGAAGAAGACTTCACCGCTTGGAAGAAGACTTTCTCCGCCGGACTTCAGGAACGATGAGTACCTATTTGGGGGTTAGACTTAGGCTTTTTTTTTTATTTATTAAGGGCAGTAAAAGAGCTGAATGACCTAAGGGAAATGCCCATACAAATGCCCCTTTAGGTGAAATGAGTATTTCAGTTTTTTTTAGTGTTAGGTTTATTTTATTTTGGGGGTTTGGGGGGTGGGGGCTTTTACTGTTTTTTATAGGTAAAAGAGCTGTTTAACCTAGGCAATGCTCTACAAAAGGCCCTTTTAAGGGCTATTGGTAATTTAGTTTATATTAGTTGTGGTGGGTTGGTGGTTTAAGGGTTAATAGGTTAATTAGGTTTAATGCATTGTAGGGGGTTGGCGATTTTGGGGTTTATAGTGTTTATAGGTACTTTGCATTGTGGGGGGTTGGTGGATTAGGGGTTAATAGTTTTATTAGGTAGATTGCGATGTGGGTGAATGGCAGATTAGGGGTTAATAGTTTTATTAGGTAGTTTGCAATGTGGGTTTTAGTGGAGTAGGGGTTAATAGTGTAATTTGGTAGTTGGCATTGTGGGTGAATGGCGGATTAGGGGTTAATACATTTATTATTAGTTCCGATTTGGGGTGATGGCGTATATAGGGGTTTTACGTGTCGGGTTTACTTCTTCTGACCGCCTTCTTCTTCTCTGTCTATGTATGTGATTCTTTACTGCAGCCACAGGGCCCACTGATTATCCCACAGGAACCCCATCTGGTTCTGCCCCTTTAAGGATCTGGACATACTCCCCATATTCACTGTGACCCCTCTAGCCAACACCCGATCCCTCACTGCTCTCACTCCTGCACCCATATAACATACTGATGATGCAAGCCTCGCCAAACAAAAGGCCAAGCTTATTCTCTCTGTCCATGAATATAACAGGTGGAAGTCCTCCCCCACTGTCTCCCTCCTAAGAATTTGCATACATCTACTCAAGCAACCTGGGCTGTTCTGAAAATTCACCAATAGGCAACAAATATAACTTTGATAGACCCCTACATATCAGGGCAACTGTAACATCTAAACCTGGTTCTGCTTAAAAATGCTCCTCAACCTCCTGAGTGATCCAAAGACCTACCAGTTCTCTCTCCTTCCTTCCCCTCCTTGATAAACCTGAAGACAAACTAACACCTCACATAAGAATTATTTATTCTTTTGGGCGCTGCAAAACATACCCTACATGCATACTCAAATATCACATTCCTTACTCCAGGTCTTCCCCCTAGCCTTCCTATACCTAAAGGTTGGCCTCTCACCCACCTGACCTCCCAGGTTTCAATGTGTCCTGGCCCCCTTTGTTGTGTCTTCCTATAACCTCACTCCCTGTTTCTAATCACCAGAACCAGCAACCTTTTCCTTGGCCCTCCTACTGCTCCCTGTATCTAAAAAGGGTCTTCTTATATCAGCCAACAGCCTCATTCCATTTTCTAGAGCTCTCACTCTCTCTACTTACCCCAGCAAACTCAGGCCCATCTGGGCTTTAATTCACTGCTATGCCTAACCTTTTACATACAGGGCTCATCATCTATCATGCCCCCCTCTTTAGGCCTCCCATCGACAATGCTCCAGATTCTGTAGATTTCCTCATCCTTCTCAGTCCTTGAAAGGCCATGCACCTTCCTCTAAACAGCAAAATTGTGTTTGTGGCCTCCAGAACTCTTCACAGCCACAGTTATGTCACTTGCCTCCTATGCTTCACTCTGCAACCCAGAAAGCACCACCTATGGCTTCCCTTTAACTACTTGGGCCCCTCATTTCCTGGACCTCCTCTTCTCTCCACTTAGATTGTGCCTCCTTCTATGAAACTCCTGGCTCATCTTGGAATGAACCACTCTGGGGGCCATGAGGACCACATGGGCTGCAGCCTGGATACTGCAGCAGCTTTCTCCCTGCCACCATCAATAGACCACAGGATATGCTTGAGCTGATACACCATCCAGATAAAGTCCTTTTTTTCCACTGAAGTCTTGACCTGGCCTCAAAATAAGTCCAAATCCACCAGGTGCTGTCACAAAATAGATGCTGTCCAATTTCAATCAAAGTGACTTGCAGTTTTTCTTCTCAGCTCTTTAAATACCTCACTTTTAAACCAACCCCCAAGCATAATCCAAACTGAGGGCTTCCCTTGCTCCCTGGGGTTAAAGGTAACCCCATTACTCTTTCCACATGTCCAGTTGCCAACTTAATATTGGCCCTGTTTACAATATTGTAAAAGTTTATAGCTAAATAGATTTATTTAACATAACATAAGTGGAGCACAAAAATATTATCGCTATTGAGTGCTAACATTGCTCAAGATAAATCAATAGTGCTCCTATTCTTGTACTTGAAATTAAAACATTTTTTGTGTTTGTGTGTATGTGTGTGTGTGTGTGTATTTGAGTATATAGATACATATGTACACACATACAACTAAAGACACACACACATATATGTATATATATATATATATATATATATATACACACACTTTTGCCCCTCCCTTTCAAACACCTTGTCATATGCCATATTCCTTTTAAACACTTTTTATACATTTGTTTAAATAATCAACATTTATTTTTAAATTTAATATATACATATATGAGTGTAATACTTTATTTTAATATAAATTACATATTTTGTTTTGTTACATGTTTTGTTATACTTTATTTCTAGCCCTAACACTTTACTTGAGATGTCAAGTCATGCTAACTTTTTTAGTGTTGTTATATGTTGTAATCGAGCACAACACATAATATGAAATATAAGTGATGTTTAGCGAGGCAGCACTATCCATTGAAAGTATAGGGTGTGCTAAAGGGATGCTGGGCATGGAAAACATTCTCTGGTAATTCTGTTTTACCATGGACTTGTCATATCAATAAGATCACTAATCTCTCCCTAAGTACTGGTATATTTCCCTCATCCCTTAAACGTGCACTAATTACACCTATCCTCAAAAAATCTTCTCTTGATCCTTCATCCCCATCAAACTATCACCCTATTTCCCTACTCCCCCTCACCCTAAAACTTCTGGAAAGGCTTGTATATACACGTTTATCTCATTTCCTCACATTAAACTCCCTCCTCGATCTATTGCAATCTGGATTTCGCCCACAGCACTCCACAGAAAATGCAATCATTAGGATTACTAATAACATAATTACAGCAAAATCAAAAGGCCACTTTCCTTTGTTAATCCTTCTTGATCTGTCTGCAGCCTGGGAAACTGTTGACCACACTCTCTTTCTACAAACCCTTGAATCCTTCAGCATTTGTGATACAGCTCTCACGTGGTTCTCCTCTTACCTGTCTAACCTGATTTTTAGTGTTACCTTCTCTGGCACATCCTCTGACCCTTTACCACTCTCTGTTGGGGTACCACAAGGCTCTGTCCTTGGTCCCCTTTTCTTCTCAATTTATACATCCTTAGGTTCCTTAATACAGTCCCATGGTTTTCAATACCATTTGAATGCTGATGATACCCAAATTTACATCTCTGCCCTAGACCTATGCCCTTCCTTACTAACTTGTGTCACTAACTGCCTTTCTAATACTTCATTCTGGATGTCCTCTCACTACCTTAAAGGGACCTTGTACACTAGATTTTTCTTTGCATAAATGTTTTGTAGATGATCCATTTATATAGCCAATACAGGTTTTGTTTTTTTAAAAAAAAAAAATGTATTGTTTTGCTTATTTTTAAATAACATTGCCCTGATTTTCAGACTCCTAACCAAGCCCCAAAGCTTTAAAGTATACAGATGGATAACTACCCCAGCTTGCTCCTGTTTGTGTAAAGAGTCTTTTCATATGCAGAGGAAGGGGGAGTGTCTGTTTTTTTTGCTATACACCCACTTTTAGTGGGTTTTACAGTTAACCTTTTCAACAGAGCTAAACTTGGAGCTTCTAAATAAGTTTTTAAACAATTTTATACTGGATTTTAATATCAGTATCTGTGCATATTATTCTTTACAGTAGTGTCTATTACATGCAGTTATATGAAAATTGGTGTATACTGTCCCTTTAAGCTAAATATCTCCAAAACTGAGCTTCTTATTTTCCTCCCTTCTTCCAAAATCCCTACCCCATAACTTTCTCTAACCATTGATAATAACATCGTTACCCCAACCCCGCATGCCCAATGTCTTTGGGTCACACTTGACTCAGATCTCTCTTTCACTCCCCACATCCAGTCTTTGGTCAATTCCTGCCACTTCTACCTTAAAAACATCTCCAAATATTGCCACTTCCTCTCACAAGACACAAGTAAGACTTTAATCCACTCTCTCATCATTTTCCACTTTGACTATTGCAACTCTATCCTCTCCAGCTTTCCTAGTTGACGTCTATATCCCTTACAATCCATAATAAATGCCTTTGTCGGGCTAATCTTCCCTACACGTCGCTCGTCATCTGCTGCACCTCTCTTCCAGTCCCTTCACTGGCATCCTCTAACCTCCAGAATAAAACATAAAATCCTGCCTCTAACTTTTAAAGTGTTCAATAACACTGATTCACCCTATATCTCCAAACTAGTCTCCAGAAACTCTCCATCCCGTCCCCTTCACTCTGCTCATGATCTCCATATCTCCTCCTGGTAAAAAGAACAATACAGGGGAGCACTACAATATACTACAAAATAGCAGTAAGCTACATAAATGGCAGAATGAGATGTAAAATAGAAAGCCAAAACACTAGTATACTAGAAAATGCAGATAAAATAACAGATAAAATAGCAAAATAAAAATAAATATTATGAGCTCAAAATAGGGTAAAAATAATAAAATCAATAATGCTGCGGTACCGGTACAGAGTCTAAGGGTATCACACTGCAGTGGATTGAAGATTAAAGTACCTTGTTTGGGCAAACAGGGTCCGACAATACAAAACTTGTGTATGTAATGATCTTCGTGTGGTGACTAAACAAATCGTGTAGTGATTATCAAGTTTAACATATCCTTATGTGCATCTGGGTCGCGTGACTCAGATCGAGTGTGTGATTGGTTGGATGCCGTCTGTATCTCCTCTATGGCTGTGAATTTCTTTAGGTAAAACACGGACTTCATTATGATAACGAACACCACCAGGCAATCTAATAGATCCCGTATAGGGTTTCGTGCTATTATGGGGATTCCTGTGTGTGATTGCAGGTCAGTGGGTTCAATTAGCTCCGTAGCAAATTTCTCCCATCTTGGTAGCTCTCCAATGGGGTCGTTCTGCTGATATATGGAATACTGTATGCTCAAACCTATCAGCTCCACAGTGAGTTTCTCCCCACTTTGTAGCTCTTTAGAGGGGTCTATCCACGCGTTTCAGCCTGGATGGCCTTTATCAAGATGCGTCTTGATAAATGCATCTTGATTGGCATCTTGATAAAGGCCATCCAGGCTGAAATGCATACCATTGAGGAGATACAGATGGCATCCAACCAATCACACACTCGATCTGAGTCACATGACCCGGAAACACGTAAGGATACGTTAAATTCTATAATCACTATACAGTTTGTTTATTCCCCACACGAGGATCATCACATACACAAGTTTTCTATTGTCGGACCCTTTTTGCCTCAAACAAGGTTCTTTCATCTTCAATCCCCTGCAGTGTGATACCCTTAGACTCTGTACCGGTACCGCAGCATTATTAGTTTTAATATTTTTACCCTATTTTGAGCTCATAATATTTTGATTTATTTTGTGGAACTCTACAAGACTCTCCCCTAGTTTTCAAGCTCTCCTTAAAGACTCTACTGTTCAGGGATGCATACAATATACACTAATATTTTTCTATCTTATTTCCTCTCCTCTTTTAGCTACCCCTTGAACCCCCTTAGCATGTAAGCCTATGAGCCTAGCTGCTTTGTAGAGAGATGATTTACAACAGTGAAACTCTTGGCATATTAGAACCATGTATTTAGCACTGTGGAATATGTTGGCACTCTACAAATAACTGATACTAATAATAATAATCTTAGTACGGGCCTATGATATTGATAGTGCCCCTTGCTCTACCAATAGCTATCTACGTATAATCTAGGCCAAAATGTTTCTACATTAACTTTAACAGGAAAAAATAATAATTTGGAAATGAGATTTAGGTTGGATTTAAGGATGTCTGTGTTATTATATCTGCTTGCTTGGAATTGCAAGTTGTGTAATATTTGGTTTAAAATGAAACATGTTTTTTTATCATTTTAGGTGAGCAACAAACGATTGTACTCCAAATTAAAGGGACAGTCAAGTCCAAAAAAAACTTTCATGATTTAAATAGGGAATGTAATTTTAAACAACTTTCCCTTTTATTTTTATCACAAATTTTGCTTAGTTCTCTTGGTATTCTTAGTTGAAAGCTAAACCTAGGAGGTTCATATGCTAAATTCTTAGACCTTGAAGACTGCCTCTAATCTAAATGCATTTTGACCACTAGAGGGCATTAGTTCATGTGTTTCATATACATAACATTGAGCTCATGCACGTGAAGTTACCCTGGAGATAGCACTGATTGGCTAAAATGCAAGTCTGTCGAAAAAACTGAAATAAGGGGGCAGTTTGCAGAGGCATAGATACAAGGTAATCATAGAGGTAAAAAATGTATTTCTGTAACATTGTTAGTTATGCAAAACTGGGGAATGGGTAATAAAGGGATTATCTTTCTTTTTAAACAACAAAATTCTGGTGTTGACTGTCCCTTTAAGTTTAATTACTGGAATCCCATAATAAATATATTTTTTTCAAATCAACCTTTTTTTATTGAGATATTAAGTAATACAACATTCACATTATTTTAGCGTATACATGGATTGCAATAAGCAGATACAGGTTTTCGAGAAAATGCCCCAAAGACCAAGTCAAACAAAAAAGAACAGGAAATGAAGCATATATCTCACATCAAAACTAAAAACAACTTATTAAGTTCTCAAAATATATTATCAACCAGATTGTCACTAGAATCCATGTGTATCTTAAAGTGCATAAAATAATATGACACCTCGATTTTTAAGATTATTAAGTTAAGCGGTACTCCTTGATGAAGTAGATCGCCTTATAGTGTGATACCAGAAAATTATGACGAATGAGGAGTATAAATTATCTCTAAAAGAGGGGAATAGAAGCAAGTTGTGACTATTAAAATATTGCAATTAAAGGAGTCATTAGTCATTAGTGTGGAGCTTCTCAAAACTAATTGTACTAGATTCGAGACACCATTACCTTGACTTCTAAGCGAAGCATCAAATTAGAGTATTGGGGAGAATTAAAAAAGTAGAAGGCAACGTATAATGAGATAGGCGTTAGGTAAGGTGAGTTCTTATATTACGATGGAATGATGTCTCTATTTGTAGTAGGGCGTTTGCATATACTTTATAATCAACCTTATATGTTATTAATTATTTGCCAAAATATGTTAGTTGAGTCTATAAAAAGTGTCTGCATTATGACAACTTGTATCAGTGAAGACAAAGCAGGATATTTATTCTGCTAAAAAAATCTCAGAATTGGGTGAATGTAGACTAATTGAAAGAGGACAATATATAAGTTTTAAAAGAAGTCTTAGTCAATGGGGGGGAAGGAGGGAGAATAGCGAAAAATGCAGTCTTTCAAGGTGTAGGATATATTTTCCTCAGTTTATCAGATAAACAATCTTGGAGGTGGGTTACTATTGAGAGAACAAGAACTGTGATAAAGTAGGAGTGATAGTGGTAGGCAGGTTTCTCTTGGGCTCTGCATAATAGGGTCAGAGTTGGGTATGTGCTAATCAATATGCTTAATTGGCTAATAATACGAATAGCTAAGCGGTATGTCTATCTAAGTGTAGAATAGCTAATGGCGCCCACAGGGTAGTTTCCATAGAATGATTAGTACGTATATGAGACTAGAATGAGATGGTATTATAGCTCTTTGGAATATAGTAGACATTTTCAGTTTGTGATTCCAGTAGCACTAGCCATGTCATCTCGGCAACTGACAACATGGCAACATCACTTCAATCTTGAGAGTCATGTAAAATAGACCGGTAGAAACATTGAGTTAAATTGAAATGGATAAACCTATATACAAAACATATTGGTAGTGGTTCACTTCTACAGCATATAACAATATCATTACAATACTGATCCCATAGCTTCTTGGAAAAACAGTAAGACAAACACATCTGGCTATCGAATATTTAAGCCCGAGCCCTTAAGTTGAAACAAGCTGTTGTAACACCTAATTCTATATTATAAATCTAAGAGTATGTTGAAGAGCAAATCCTGACTTACTCAACTATAAACCTTTTAAACTTAGGAACAACTTTAACACACCTAAGTATGAAATTTTAAATAAAGGAAAGTGTCCCGAAATTGTATAGTCCAGAAACATTAATTTATGTGAGGATTTTATGTTTAGCCTACTCCTGACCGATTCAAGAGCTGTACAGAAAAGCTTGCCATGGTGTTACTTAACTAGATAGGAACATTTTGTACATTGTAGGAGCAAAATCTGGAGATGCATGTTTATTGTTTTACTCAGTGAGTAATGTCACCAACTTTTAAATTTGACACTAGAGCACCATATTTATGTTCTCTATAATTTAGCAGCTAAATGATATTTCACACTTAGAGGGCTTAAATGCACTAAAAATTAGCTTTACAAGACTTCACAGAAGTATCTTAAATGGAGGCATAGGAGAGAGGTTTGTCTACATATATGGTATATATATAAAAATTCCACTAATATATCCCATATACATTTCACCTTAGACTATTAGTGAATGTTATATGATATAAAGTAAGTAGGCTTAAAGGGACACTTAACCCAAAAAAAATTATTCCGTGATTCAGATAGAGCATACAATTTTAAGCAACTTTCTAATTTACTCCTATTATCAAATGTTCTTCGTTCTCTTGCTATCTTTATTTGAAAAAGAAGGCATCTAAGCTTTTTTTTTCAGAACTCTGAACAGCGCTTTTTTATTGGTGGATGAATTTATCCACTAATCAGCAAGGACAACCCAGGTTGCTCACCAAAAATGGGCCTGCATCTAAACTTACATTCTTGCATTTCAAATAAAGATACCAAGAGAATGAAGAAAATTTGATAATAGGAGTAAATTAGAAAGTTGCTTAAAATGTCATGCTCTATCTGAATCACGAAAGAAAAAATTTGGGTTCAGTGTCCCTTTAACAATACATATAGCCACTGATCACTACTACAGACTGTGATTCGTGATCCCCCAACTCCCTCACTCATAATACATTTTAAAGAAATAGTTAAACAAACAGATATGACCTAGATTTTTGTTACTATTTACAATGGTTCATGTAAGCAAACAAAATGTTAGAAGTGTCAAAAAGGAAGTTTTTAAGTATGTGAAATAGCAACAGCAAATAGGTGAGTCTTTTATTGAACCAAAAATCTATAGTTTGAGACCTGACAAACTATTCTGTGTTTTTTTTTAGAAAATAGTTCTCAACCAAATAAGAATTGCACAGCTTTAAATATAAAAATATAACATTTAAGTGGTTTCATAATAATTTACTATGCCATATTTAGTTATTTCAAGCAATGTTTTAAAAATAAACATGATATAGAAATATCTTACATTTAACATTATTCATTTTTGTTATCTTATTTATTAATTATAGGTTGTTTAAATTATAATTCTTATGTTGTTAATCTATTTATTTTAATATTGTTCTTGGCTGGGGGTTGTCTTATATGGCTAGAGGAACAAGGAATTCAGTTTCGCTATGATCCTAAATAGAACCAAGGATTGAACAGGAAGCTTGGTTCCAAGGATAGCTGTAGGGAATAGGCTGTCAGTAAGTTGTGACCCAGGTACAAGTGAGAGTGTCAGGGATAAATGTACCTTGTTGTTCTAGTTATGCTGGGACCCAATGTGCAGAGATAGCAAAGCGAGTTTTTTTGCAGGTAGCAAGACAAAGCAGGTCAGGATCAAAACAGAAGTCTGAGCAATACGCAACAGAACAAGTAAGGACAATGGAGTAGAGCTGTCCAGATAGCCAAGCCAGATGTCAATGCCAGAAATCAGTCCAAAAGGCAAACACAGCAGGTAAGAACAAGTCAATAGAGCACTCCAGATAGTCAAGACAGGGGTTAATGCCAGTAATAAGTCCAATCAGCAAACACAGCATGCTAGGAAACATAGAAACAAAGTGCAGCAATGTCCAAGCAATAATTAAAGTGAGTTGCTTGGTTTCATAGGGGATGTCTCCTCCTTTGGGAGTGGTTCAGCAGGATGAGATTCAATACAAAATATAGATCCTTTGGTAATAGGATGATACAATTATTCTCTTTCTGCAAGTGTTTGGGGTTATACCATGACAGAGAGTCTGGTGCTAGAGGTAGTTGGAGTGAAGAAGCAGACAGAAACTAGCATGGCTTAAAGTGTCATGTAAAGACACAAGAATCCATTTTAGGGAACTAAATCTTCAAACACAGTGTACTATAGTGGTCTTCATTTTCATTTTCTGCTGCTTAAAAAGCAGCCATAAGGTAGAGGGCTGGGGTGGCTTGTCACAATGAGGCCTATTTATCAAATGTCTGTCGGACCTGATCTGACAGACATCGCTGAATGCGGAGAGCAATACGCTCTCAGTATTCAGCATTGTGAGCTGCTGGTGCAACGCTGCCCCCTGCCAATCGGCCGCCAGCAGAGGGTGTCAATCAATTGAATCGTGGCAATTGTGGCAAGACTTCAATTGAATTGTGGCAATCTCTGTCCGCCTGCTCAGAGCAGGCAGACAGGGTTATGGAGCAGCAGTAATCTTTGCTGTTTCTGGTGAGTCTGAGGGCTCGCCAGAAACATGGACCTTCAAGCTCCGTTCAGAGCTTGATAAATGGGCCTCAATGCCTTAACCATTCTTATAGCATTGCCTATCCTCTGCCTCTTCTGGCTAGTAGAAACCAGATCCCTCACAGTCCTCTTTCCCAGTTTATCTTGGCTTTGGATAAAAATGTGCTGTTATTTATATTCTGTTTTAATCAATCTTGCTTGTTTCTCAAACTAACAAATTAGGATTGCTGTTGGATGCTCACTGTCACAAAAATGTACCTTCCTCCTCTTCAGTTAAAGGGACATAATCTCACATGCTAAAACACTTGAAAGTGATTCAGTATAACTGTAAAAAACTGACAAGAATATATTATCTGAACTATGTAAAAAAGAAAGATTTTACCTAAAATTATCTTAATCTATTCTTCTGCTACAGTCCAGCTGCAGGTTGAAAAAATAATAATAACAATAGCTAATCAGCATCAGCAGTGCTTAGCTCATGCTTTGCTTTACTGGGATCTCATGAGATTTTAGAGAAATCTCACAAGTTTCACAGTAAACTCTCTTAAACTGAATAGGGAAATTACATGACTGGGCCTGTACATGCCATATGCATGCTCCCTTGCAAGTCCTAGGGCAAGTATTCTAATTGACTGCTGAATATCCCTTTATAATGTGTGGCTTCTGAAATTTTTTTGAGGGAAAATATCTTACTCTTTTATATAGAGATGTTCAGGTGATATTTTCTAGCTTTTTACAACTATGCTGAATCACTTTGAAGTGCTTCAACATTTGGGTATCATGTATCTTTAATAATGTCCTTCAATGCATTAACACTTTAGCAGATAATTTATTTTTGGCAGAAAACTTGCTTTTGATCCATACACATTGAGTTTTAGGATCACTTGCAGCTGGTCAAAGCAGCTGTAATGAAAAAAGGGTTTTGTAATCTTATTGTGATCAGCCACATGAAATTGTGACAGGCATAGAATATTGTCACTTTTATTGTTTAGTAGTTCCAATAAAATTAATAGCTGGTTCTATTACACTGGCTATTGCAGCTTTCTGATAACTAATTGCTAGCCAGATTTGTGACAAGCATAATATTTAGTCCCAAATTTATTTCATAAACCACATTTCATATTCCATTATAAATACCTGCAGCAGCAAAATAAGTAGGATTAATCCATGCCAAAAATATTTTACAATGTGTTTTTGTGTTAGGATGAAATCATTATTAATTGTTGCGCACACTGAATCAAACTGCTTTACAGTATTTTCTCAACTCATTAAAATGTCAACTTTTGCTTGCTGTCAAGTTAAACAAATGACAGCTCCAGATCTCATGACATTTATTAGTTGTGGTAAAATCTTAATAAAATATAAACTGGGAATTACATAATTGTTCCTTTTCAGACAAATTACAGAATAAAAAATAAGGACAGGGTAAAACCCCGAACTGAACAACCACATATAGTAACATTTTTGAAAAACAGTGGGATATATTAAAGAGTTTTCAAAACAATAATTTAGAAGTGAAAACCTTTAAATAATATATTTGTATTAAACCTTTCTCATCTAAAATTAATATGACCCAGTTTACCCACCTCCCAAGTAGCCACACCAAACAAATTTTCCTGTTCCTCTTAAGGCTAGGAGGGAGTAAGATGATCTAGATTGATAGATGTTTGTTATGTTAGAAAAAAATTAAACTGGCTGTGACGAGTTTCTTATCTCTTGTTCATATGTCACCATATCAAAGCTAATGAGGTTGCCTCATTTTTATTTTTATTTTCTTAAACCTTTTCAGGTTTTCTCTTTTGCACATTTTAGAGTGGACTGTTTATAGAGGATGTTCTTTTTAAATTGCTTATAAAATGTTTGTAATGCCAGTGTCCTTGACAGTAGAAGTGGTTCAATGCTGTAGGAAGTTAACAGTTGCAAAATAGAAACAGCTTTGTTGATTTCAATGACACTAATATCACTTACTGCTCTGAGGAGGGGCAAAGACAAATCTATGTAAAACTCTCCTTGTTCCAGTGACAAGTTTTTTTAGCGAGATATTAGTTTCGCCAATACGTTTTATAAAATCTAGGCTAATGAGCCCCAGACATGCAACATAATCCACATGCAATTGTCCAGTCCAGTAAAGTCCAATAAAAAAAGACCTCAACAAAAACACTTTCAGGCCAACCAGATCCACTTGTTCCACGAAGCTAGGAAGGGAGATAGGCAATAAGCAACAAATCTACCATATCAGAGTGTATATTCATGGCAAAAAAAATATTTTTCTCAAAAAAGGCCCTGAATTTTACAAGTAGCCACAACAACCAAATTCACTTGTTCCCCAAGGCTAGGAGGAAAAGAGTTAATGAATCACAAACCCACCATGGGATCCACATCCAAGTGTCCTTTCTTATCAAAATGATTTAATTAAAAAATAACCAGGGATACTCACTTAACAAGTAGCCACAAACCAACCAGTCACCTTTCCCACAAGGGTAGGAGGGAGAGAGAATATAAGCTACAGACTCTTTAAAAAATACATGTTGTTGTTTTTTTCCAGTAAAAAAACCCTAAAACAAAACAAAAATATTTATGCAGAAAAATTCAGAAAAGCACAACTAAATTCACCCATTACGGAAAGATAGGATGGATAGAGACAACAAGCTATAGACATACTATAGAATACAGGTCCTTGTGTCCCTTCTGAGCCATACATGTTTTTTGCAAAAAATAAAAAAAAGAGCCTGGAACTAAAGATTCTCAAGTAGCAACACCAGCACAATTCACCAGTTCCACAAGACAAAGAGGGAGAAATGCAAGAGCCAAATACTCACCACAGAATCTATGTCCAAATGTTAATTTGTTGAAGGCCCACTTCCCAATCAAATTCACCAGCTCCCCATTTCTAGGAAAGAGAAATACAAGGAACCAAAGACCTGCAATGGAATCCATGTCCATGTTCAATTCCATTAAAAAAGTATTCTGCAAAAGAAGGGCCAATAAGTCACACTTTCCAATAAGCCATTCCAACTAATGTAATCTGGGAGGGAGAGAGGCAATGAGCCACAGGCTAACAACTGAAATCTGTTCCTGGGCTGTTTCTCTCCATTTTAGCCTTGTGGAATAGGTGACTTTAGCTGCTTTGGCCACTAGGAAAGTGGGTGCCTTTTATGTTAAAAAAGTTTGCTGGTCAAATGGACAATTTATTGTGGATTAAAAAGTGAGTCTGTGGGTCGATGTCGCGCTATCCCTCTTAGTATGTAAAGCTGCAAATATTTCATAAATCAGTTAAGGGGCAATGCTGTGCAGGAATAAGCTTACTTGTTGCTTTTATGCCATGACAAGTATCACTCTAAACAATAAGAATTTGTGTGTGAAAGTGTGATATACCTTTAAGGTATATCCCCACCCATTCTACGACTACCCTATATAACAGGCATTAAGGTACCTTAGCTTTGCCTGAAAATGTAAGTTTAGTCTAACTTTGATTTGCTAAGTGTCATTACTCTTAGCCTTCTGGTCGCTACTTGTTTTACATTAGATTTTGTTCATTGTTTATATCTCTTATTTCTACTCGTTGGTTAAACTTAGACTAGTTACCTGCTCTTTACTTCGTATTGGAGGATTATCTTTACAGCCCGGTATTGGAAACATACCGTATATCACTTCGCTTGCCGGATCTACTTCCATTCTGTTCCCGGATGTCAGCCACACTCACACTGGACTGAACCTGCAGTTTAACCGGATGCTTCAAGGTTTTCTGGAACACGTAAAGTACCAAACCACTGTGTTTTCCATTTGCAAGCCAATAAGTCTCTTTAGTATACAACTAAGGGCTCTTATCTGGATCATTTGGATAAACGATCACGTCAAGGGGAATTGTTTCTTAAATTTCCTGTTTGCATACTAGACACCATTTTGCTTATATACCTGAATGACATATATTTACAGGGAGGCAAATGTTGTATGTCTGAACTTTGTACATATATCCTTTTGCGTGAATGTCTGAGTGTGTGAAGATTTCATATCATTGGAAACTGTGACTTTAACCTTCTATAATCAACTAAAGGAATATAACTATCTGTGACCCTACAGGATTTTAATAACAACTTGGCTTGTCTTTATTTAAACACATTTGTTGGATATAGATATATATATATATATCTTTCAGTATGTGTTTTCACCACTATAAGCAACTGACTCCCTGTTAACTCTCTGTGTATCATAGTATATTTGTTACATGGATTGCATTAACCAAGAGCAACAAAAACACTTTAAAAGTAAACAAAAGGTATCATATATAATATAAATTAAGATACCACATAATTTTCAGGGCTAAAATATATACTCGCCTGAAAGCATGAATAATTACACAAAATGAACCCAGAAGAGATAAAAAATGAGTTCAGTGACATATATCAAAAGCTTGATTATTTGGCCCGTGGCCTCACTGAGGTTCAGGCTGAAACCATTGCTCTAAAAGGGATAATTAAAGAATGTATGGCTCCTAAAGCACCTGAAAAACCAGAATCACACATACAACACCCATTACCATTTTCTGGTAAACGCAATTAATTTCGTGATTTTAAAAATGCATGTAATTTATTATTTACATTAAAACCACGTACCTATCATTCAGAAAGAATCAAGGTATGTACTGTGATATCATATCTACAAGGTGAACCCAGGTCATGGGCTAATAGATTCTTTGAGAACAATAACACCATATTAGATTAATTGCAAGACTTTTTTACAGCTATGTCTAATCTTTATGAAGATGTTAACACTCAGATACATGCTGAGACAAAATTACGCATGCTAAAACAAGGCAAACGTACTGTAGAAGAGTACACTACAGATTTTCAATTGTGGGCAACAGACTCATTATGGAATGAGATTAGTTTAAGAAACCAGTATCATCTGGGACTATCAGAGGCTCTAAAAGATGAATTATCAAGATTGGAATTACCTGAAACTTTACCAGCACTCATTAAGTTAAGTACAACACTTGATAGAAGACTACGCAAAAGACAGTCTGAAAAAGCATCACAGGAATATTCCCTTAGACGTCCATATCCATCTGGTTCAGAAAAGGTTACCAGTAACCCCATTCCCATGGAGATAGGAGCCATTAAGGGACCACTCATACAGGAGGAAAAACCTAGAAGGAGGCTTGGCAATCTGTGCTTGTATTGTGGTTGTGGACATAAGGAACACACTGTTTCTACTTGTCCTCTCTTAGCCAAACAGAAAAAGGGTAAGCCATCAGACATAAATCACATATACAATATAGTAAAACTAACTCATTTGGCATTTTCTCTCTTCTTACAGTGGGATCAGAAACACATCCAGGTTAACGCTTTGATTGACTCAGGGGCTTCTGGGAACTACATTGATGCAACTTTTGTTAAGAACAATAAAATACCTTTTGTGTGTAAGCATAACCCTGTATTTGTTAAATTAATTGACGGGACATTGTTACAGAAAGGACCTATAACACACCAAACTGTACCACTCTTGACTACTACATCCACAGGACATACAGAATATCTCACTTTTTACATCATACCCATATCAATACATCCAATTATTTTGGGTTACACTTGGTTAGCCAGACACAATCCCTCCATAAATTGGACACTTAATGATGTCACACTGGCATCTTCATACTGTGCAAAGACATGCTACCCACACGCTATCATATCACATATAACACCAGGTATACCTGAGTCTTATCAGGATTTGGTGGAAGTGTTTGATTTAAAGGAAGCTGAGAGCCTTCCTCCTCACAGAAGTTTTGACTGCCCAATAGATACTATACCAGGTGCACAAATTCCTCATGGGAAAATGTATCCTGTGTCTCAAAAAGAGTTAACATACTTAAAAACATATTTAGACGACACTTTAAAAAAGGATTCATATCACACTCCATGTCACCAGCTGCAGCTGGCATGTTTTTGGCAAAGAATAAGGATGGGACATTACGCCCCATCATAGACTATAGAGCTTTAAACTCTGTCACAATTAAAAACAGATACCCACTACCCTTAATACCGGAGTTATTAGAAAGGCTATCAGGTGTGACAATATATACAAAACTGAACTTGAAAGGAGCGTATAATTTGATACGTATTAAAAATGGGGACGAATGGAAAACTGCTTTCAGGACAAAATAGGCCTGTTTCAGTATAACGTGATGCCATTCGGACTAACGAATGCCCCAGCAAGTTTTCAATATTTCATTAATTAAATATTTCACGATCTCATGGATACATGTGTCATAGTTTATTTAGATGACATATTAATATATTCTAAAAACCAAGCAGAGCATGAAAAACACGTACGTTGGGTGCTAAAGGCTAAAGGAACATAAGTTGTTTGCCAAATTAGAAAAATGTTGTTTCCATGTGAACCGAATAAAATTTTTAGGCTATATCATAACCCCAAATAAGATTCAAATGGATCCAGAAAAAACAACAGCTATAAACCAATGGCTAATACCTACCACCGTAAAAAAATTACAAAGGTTCATTGGGTTCGCAAACTCTAATAGAAAGTTTATTCAAATTTTTTCTTCAATTGTGAAACCCTTAACACAACTTACAAGTGTTAAACAAAAATTCAACTGGACAGAGGAGGCACAAAAAGCCTTTAATAATTTAAAACACCATTTCACAACTGCACCTGTATTATCTATCCCTAATTACAATCTCCAATTTATTTTAGAGGTTGATGCATCCAACACAGGAATCAGTGCTGTACTATCGCATTATCATAAAGACACGGCTTAATTACATCCTATAGAATTCTTCTCTAGGGCACTTACCCCAGCAGAAAAAAATTACTGTGTTGGGGACAAAGAATTATTAGCAATAAAATGTTCACTGGAACATTGGGGACACCTTTTGGAGGGCTCCAAGGAAAAATTCATAATATACACTGATCATAAAAACTTGGAATACCTTAAGAAAGATAAAACTTTGACGTCACAACAAGTACGATGGTCCTTATTTATGGACCGATTCGACTTTTGTATAACTTACAAAGCTGGTACCCAGAACACAAAAGCAAACGCTTTATCCAGACTGCATGAAACAGATTCTTCTCAAGAATCACAAGAATTTATAATCCCACCTGAAAAGTTAATTGGAAACCTCACAACATTAGAAGAAGAAATTCTAGAGGTTCTCCATCCAAAGAACTGCACAGAAGATTCCAACACAGGATTGCTATATCAAAACGGAAAATTATACATCCCAGAAAAAATAAGAAATATTGTTCTATCTCATACACATGATAGCACTATGTCAGGGCATATGGGCATTCAAAAATTGAATTAACTAGAAGAGATTTCTGGTGGCCACATTTAGAAAAAACAGTATATGACTATGTTACCTCGTGTGATATCTGTGCACAAAATAAATTGGATCACAAAAAACCCATAGGGTTGTTAATTCCACTTTCAATTCCGGATAAGCCTTGGTCCACAATTTCTATGGATTTCATAGTGGATTTACCGAACTCACAACAGTTTAACACAATACTAGTCGTTATAGACCACTTAACTGGCTAGCACATTTTATTCCATTAAAAGGACTCCCGACAGCATTGACTACAGCCAAGGCATTCTTAACTTTTATAGTAAAATTACACGGACTCCCTACTGTCATAATCACCGACAGAGGTACTCAGTTTACCTCCTCTTTCTGGAGATCCTTATGTAAATTACAATGTACCTCCCAGCCTTAGGATAAAGAAAAATCTTCAGGTGGTGTTTAAGCGGTACTAACCGTGTAGGTGCTTGTGTGCAGTGTGGCCGCTCAGAATTGAAGCGGGGTGCGAGAGAGAGAGGGAACAGAGTGAAGACTTGCACTCACTTACCATCTCTCCCCATTCGGAACACACCACCACGTTGTGGCGGAAACACCGGCTTCTTGGTTCTTTCTTTCAGGGAGCTCCCGTTGACATGTACGTTACACGCATCTTGTCTCCAAGCATAGCCAAAACACACACCCCTTTGTTAGGAACCAATCCGATGAGAGGCTGGGCCGGTACTTGTCGTGGACAGTCCAATAGGGAACCAACACTGCTTCAAAGGGGAACTACTGTCATCGTAAACAGGCTTAAAGCATAAAAATCCAAAGGCGAAGAAGTAGATGATGAGTAGTTAGAAGATTAAAAAGTCAATACTTTATTGCAAATCCATTAAAAATATTCCAGGGAGGAACAAAAAGTAGAAAATGACAAAGTGCATGGGTACACACAAACCAGTATACGCGTTTCGGCGTTAGCCGTAATCACTACTGACGTACAATTTCATTCACAGGTGAATTTAAAAAGGGTATAATACAATCCCATTGGCTAAAACTAAACAATGTTCAGCCAATACCCTTGCTGCAAGGTGTGTAATTAAGAGAAAAGTAATCAACTACACACGCATGCCTGTCTTTAAAAAAAGTTTTAAATTAAACAAATAGTTAGAAGTGGTTAAATTTCATACAATTCTACCAATTAGAAACACAGAAAATAAACTCTCTGTATGTGTTAGCCATCTGGTTCATGATACACATACTTTAAATTAAACCTGAGCATAGTTAATTAAAACTAAAACTAAACAATGTTCAACCAATACTCGTGCTGCAAGGTGTGTAATTAAGAGAAAAGTAATCAACTACACACGCATGTCTGTCTTTAAAAAAAGTTTTAAATTAAACAAATAGTTAGAAGTTGTTACATTTCATACAATTCTACCAATTAGAAACACAGAAAATAAACTCTCTATATGTGTTAGCCATCTGGTTCATGATACACATACTTTAAATTAAACCTGAGCATAGTTAATTTTACAGTGCTTGTCAAACAATGCAGGAAAAAAGTAAAAGTATGTATGTCAGTAGTGATTACGGCTCACGCCGAAACGCGTATACTGGTTTGTGTGTACCCATGCACTTTGTCATTTTCTACTTTTTGTTGCTCCCTGGAATATTTTTAATGGATTTGCAATAAAGTATTGACTTTTTAATCTTCTAACTACTCGTCATCTACTTCTTCGCCTTTGGATTTTTATGCTTTAAGCCTGTTTACGATGACAGTAGTGCCCCTTTGAAGCAGTGTTGGTTCCCTATTGGATTGTCCACGACAAGTACCGGCCCAGCCTCTCATCGGATTGGTTCCTAACAAAGGGGTGTGTGTTGCAGCTACGTTTGGAGAGAAGATACTTTTAACGTACACGTCAACGGGAGCTCCCTGAAAGAAAGAACCAAGAAGCCGGTGTTTTCGCCACAACGTGGTGGTGTGTTCCGAATGGGGAGAGATGGTAAGTGAGTGCAAGTCTTCACTCTGTTCCCTCTCCCTCTTGCACCCCACTTCAATTCTGAGCGGCCACACTGCACACAAGCACCTACACGGTTAGTACCGATTAAACACCACCTGAAGATTTTTCTTTATCCTGAGGCTGGGAGGTACATTGTATGGTCTTAGAGCTGCCTAGTTTTCAGCTCTTTTAGCACTGGGTTCTGTACACGGACACGCCAGGGAATATAGTCCTGTGATTGGAGCGTTTTGGTCCTGAAGTTCAGCTGTACACATATAATTATTCCTGAGCGTGTGAATAACAGATCTGGTGCAGTCCGATAATATTATTATTCGAAACACATCATAGTGTATTTATGCAACTTCTATACAAGTATATATGTTTTTACATTGCTGTTGCATGGGAACTCTTTCTAATTTTCAGAAAATTAGAAAACTGTGGGCCTGAGTGTTTCATTACTGGGGGATTTTGATTCCATGGAGGACACACAGTTTTATTCACTTATACCTGCCATCTCCCGGGATGATCCTGACCTTGAACTAGCTAAGGTCTTTTCTACCAGCAAAAATTACTTTGACTTAAGTGATTTGTTTGAAGATTTGGACAAATTATACATTAAATCCACAAAATTACAATGGGATATGTGGACATTGAACAAATATATTGAATTGGGTTTGGTACCTAGGGGGTTACGCATCACCAAATACCCCACCTTTGATGTTGTTGATGATGTTGAGTTTACAAATGCTTGGAATGATATACTGAATGAATGTTCCACTAGACTAATGGCTATGTTAGTGACTTATAAAACTAAACAACTGACTGCTGTCAGGGACGACATTCAGAACATACAGACAGAACTCAACAAACGTAAACATGAAATTGACTATCCCAGATTCGATGACATTCTCAAGAAATCAGTTACCAGTATTAGAGCCATAGTCATGCAGAGAAAGCATACTAAGTATATAAGAGATCAGGCTGACTATGACTCTAATACTGTACATGTATGGAATAGAACACAGAGGTTCCAGAATAGAAGATTTTCCAATAGGAATAGACGTAGAGGGAGATCACAAAATAGAAACCAGGGGTCTAGATCCTCCAGTGGTAGCAGGGTCACTTTTTCTGACAGTGATGGAGACTCTGGTGAAGATCCAGCTCCCCCTACAACACAATCTATTCCTCAAGGGAAACCAGGCATACTTAAGTCTAGTAACCAACCACTAGGAAGGGATAACACACCATCTACGAGAGCTAAAGAGAAAAATAAATTTAATCCCTCCACTAATGTACCACAACAACAGGTACAATCACAGAACCCAGAAAATTGGGCAGTGATAGGTTCACAACCTGGTATCAGTCAGATTGAACAGGTTTTTTCTGTTACCCCGAGGACCCAGACAGGGGGAGGGGGATCAAATCCACCAGAACAGTACAACAGGTATCAACTGAGAGGGGCCAAGCAAGTGAAGAAATACAAACCATCAGTGTAATTAATCTATCCCAAGTGACACTAAGACCAGTACAGATTAGATTACTTAGTCTAGGAATGTGGTTTGTACCCTCGACTGGCTTTAACTTGTTCAGGACTATGCTAGATGTGAACCGTCTGGTGCGGAACATAACCCTCAAGAAACATTTCTCAGGGAGTACACCCACTCCTGACATGGTTCTGAACAAAAGGAAGACCTGTGATGGGGTGGCAAGGATTAACCTTAACACTAATTCTAATTTTCAAGACACTTGTGATGTTATTTTACTAGACTCAATTGCAGAGGGTATACCCAGTGAACAGGAGTCTAATAAAATAGAGAAATGTGGAGGTTTTAAAACAGCTTCAACGTTTTACCCTATCCACAGTCGGGGTCCTTTGGTGGAAAAGTTCTATAATAGGATTGAGAAAGATCTTAGAGAACTTTCCCTAAAAAGAACCCACAAAACTAAAGATAATTTGACCAAATTGGAAAGGCAATCTTTGAATGATTTACAGTCTAATACTAATATTGTGATCAGAGCGGCCGATAAAGGTGGCTCAGTGGTGGTCATGGATAAGGTATCCTATAGAGATGAAGCCTTGCGCCAACTAAGCGATAACACCCAGTATTCAGTGCTACTGGGAGACCCGGTCCGAAAGTTTGAGAGAGAACTTGTGCACCTCCTAGATGATGGTCTTGAACAGGGTTTTTTAGATCTCAGTACTTTTGATTATTTATGCGTTCATCATCCTGTGACCCCTGTGTTTCATCACCTTCCGAAGGTGCACAAGTCCTTGATCTCTGTTCAAGGGCGACCGATTGTTAGTGGCATCGGGTCACTAACGGAACATGTATCCGAATGGCTTGATGCCATACTCTATCCACTGGTTCAGTCCCTACCCAGCTACATATGGGACACTAAACATGTACTTAGAGACCTCAGTAATCTCGGCTGGGATCCATCGTTTTCCTGGCTCACAGTTGATGTTACTGCCCTCTATTCCTCCATCCCACATGACAAGGGGCTGGAGGCATTGAGACTTATGCTGAGACTGTATTCCAACTTGGGAGAGGACTTTAGCTCCTTTGTAGTTGGGGTCACAAAGTTTTTACTCAACCATAATTACTTTGAGTTCGAGGGGGTGATCTATCTCCAGAGATGTGGGACAGCTATGGGGGCAAAATTTGCCCCCTCCTATGCCAACCTATACATGGGTTGGTGGGAGCTTTCCCACATCTTTGGCGATCTGAACCTCCTTCGGGACTACATTGTGTATTATGGTCGCTTCATTGACGACCTCCTGCTGGTCTGGCGTGGAACACATGAAGATATGTTGCAGTTCATTGAACTCATAAACGCCAACACCTGCAATCTCAAATTCACCTTTGAGACTTCCACTGTATCAGTTCATTTCCTTGATGTGACACTAAAAGGCAATAGGGATGGCAGCATTGAGAGCAGCATATATAGAAAACCAATTTCAGGTAATTCTGTGCTGCACGCAAATAGCTGCCACCCTAAAAACGTCTCATATTCTATAGCAAAGGGACAGTTGGTGAGAACAAAACGAAATTGTTCCAAAAAAGAAACTTTTGAGTGTCACCAAAAGGAATTAGTCGACCGGTTAAAAAGCAGAGGATATCCCAAAAAGATGATTAACAGGGCAGTTAGGGAGGTTGATACCATGGACAGGTCGAGTCTACTGGTTGACAAATCTGAGACCCCACAAACAGTTTCTAATCAAGTAAACTTTGTGACCGAATACAGCACCGAATATCACGATATTTGTAGTATAGTGAAAAAACACTTTAGACTATTGGTAGCTGATGATAGACTAGTGGAATGTGTGAACAATGGCATAAGGTGCTCGTATAGGAAAAACAAGTCCCTAGGTAACTATCTCTCACCCACAGTGTTACCCAAAATTAACGTTCCCCCTAGCTCTTGGCTTACTAGCAAGGGCATGTACAGATGTGGAAGCAGTAGGTGTAAGGCGTGTGACCATATTGATGTCTCTGACACCTTTACATCGGCCGTCACCGGTCGCTCTTTTGAGATTAACTTTTGTTTAAATTGCACGTCCACCTTTGTGATTTATCTTATCACATGCACACTTTGCAACTTGCAATATGTAGGACTCACGACCCGTGATGTCCGAACTAGGATAAGAGAGCATATATCAAAAATCACTATAGGTAAATCTACATCCCCTATAGTACAACACTTCTCCAATTGTCATCAAAAAAGTGTCAGTAGTTTCAAATGGTTGGCCATAGACAAAGTCATGCAACCTAAGAGAGGTGGTGACAGACAGAGACTACTAGAGAGACGAGAGATGTTGTGGATTTTTAAACTATGTACAAAAATTCCTTCTGGTCTGAATGCAGAATTTGATCTCATTAACTATTGGGAGTAATTGATATGTTTAACATAACTTTTTGGACCTTTGTATGCCCCTTTTCCCTTGTTATCTATCTATCTTTAGTCTTATACTGGTCCGTGTAGCCTGTGGTTAATTTCATCTGTACCTTCTATCTACTTGTACATCTGATTCAGGCACTTAACACAATATGTACATTTGTAATTTAACATGCACTATGTGTATATATTATACATTTGTTGTATTTATCTTTCAACCTTCTGTATCAAATCTCTTATTATTATTAATATTTTAGAACAGTATTTTTGCTAGGTTTTCATCCCCCCATCATTACTATACAGACTTGTCACTTATTTTAGTTTTAACTAATAATATGACGATACATTTACTTTTTTCCTGCATTGTTTGACAAGCACTGTAAAATTAACTATGCTCAGGTTTAATTTAAAGTATGTGTATCATGAACCAGATGGCTAACACATATAGAGAGTTTATTTTCTGTGTTTCTAATTGGTAGAATTGTATGAAATGTAACAACTTCTAACTATTTGTTTAATTTAAAACTTTTGTTTAAAGACAGGCATGTGTGTGTAGTTGATTACTTTTCTCTTAATTACACAACTTGCAGCATGGTTATTGGTTGAACATTGTTTAGTTTTAGCCAATGGGATTGTATTATACCCTTTTTAAATTCACCTGTGAATGAAATTGTATGTCAGTAGTGATTACGGCTCACGCCGAAACGTGTATACTGGTTTGTGTGTACCCATGCACTTTGTCATTTTCTACTTTTTGTTCCTCCCTGGAATATTTTTAATGGATTTGCAATAAAGTATTGACTTTTTAATCTCCTAACTACTCGTCATCTACTTCTTCGCCTTTGGATTTTTAAGTACATATATAAAACATATAAACAAGAGCACAATTTATTATAAAATGTTACAAGAGGCAATATATAATATACATAAATAATTGCAAACATCGTATTAAGCACACTGTCATTAATGTAAAAATACCAAAAATTGTATATATATGCTGAAATATTATAAATAGTGCTAAAATACATATTGCATGATAGAAAAATAGTAGTACTATAATGTACTATATAAGAGAACAATTTTAATAATAACCATAAGGTACTCAAAGAAATAGGTAAAAAAGTAAAATGCTAAAAGTAGAATAGAATAGAATGATACAGGAGTATAAGAAGATGCAAGGCACTAAATACATAATAGTCCATCACTAAAGTAGTGTGGAACAATATGTGCACAGTAATCTAACATAATAGATAGCTTTATATGGCTAAATTTAATAATGTAGATTGATTCATTATAACATCATAAGGACAAACGTCCAAGAAGTGCACAGTATAAGCGCCAAGTAGGAAAATATTAATATATGATTACTACCTGTATAGAAGACTACATATGCAAAGAAAAGGAACTCTAATAAAGGCCGGTAGCAAATATGACACCTGGCTATATAGGAGGAAAAAGAAATGCGAAGGGCCACGCGAAGAAAGAACAAATGTAAAGTTATGAACAAGGGGGAACCAAGATGGTAACCACTATCAAAGACATATTAAGGTAATAGACAAAGGCTATTACTCCCAAAAGTTTATGAGGTCATATTTAGAGTTTAGGCCATGGGGTGTTCTGGTCCTCAAAATAAAGATCCAGAACACCTCACGTTTGGCTAGAAGGATGTCACCACCTCTCTTATGTACCATAACTTTTTCAATATCTGTCCATCTAAATGTATTTAGTTCACAATTATGCATGGTTGCAAAATGTTGTACTACGGGGGTGGTAGCTGTCCCCCTAGACAGGGTGGACATATGTTCTCGTATACATGAATTGATGTCTCTTGATGTAAGACCTACATATTGTATTTTACATAGAGAACAGGTGATAAGGTAAATAACATTAGTACAGGTACAGTTTTAACAGGACTTAATAGGATACGTAAGACCATTGGCAGTAGACATAAAGGTGTCACTGACTTGTACATAGTCACAGGGTTTACACTTTCTGTGACGACAATGTCTAAGCCAAGAACTTTGTGATCTGATTTGCTGTTTGAGTTGTGTGGGAGAGAGGAGAGATGCCAAGGTTGGAAATTTCTTATAGGAGCATCTTACACCCTGACGTACTAGATCAGTCAATTTATCATCAGCTGCCAATAAGGGAAAATATCGTTTAATTATTTCACAAATTTTAGAGTATTGGGCACTGTAGGTGGTGACAAAATAAACTCCTTTGAAAGTGTTGTCCCTATCCTTGGGTTTATCAAGGAGGAGAGTATCCCTGTATATTAGATCAACTTGTTTTTTGGCTTCTTAAATGTGACTAGAGGCATATTTCCTTTGAAAGAGTTTTTTTCTACAGTAGCCTAGCTTCCTGCACATAATCCTGCTGTCTACTGCAGTTTCTTTTGAGCCTAGAGAATTGACCCTTGGCTACTACATATGACACATTTTTAGGGTGACAGCTGAAAGCATGCAGAAAGGTATTTCCAGAGATGGACTTACTGTATACTTTGGTATTTACGTTGTCCTCCTGATTACCTGATAAACAAATATCCAGATCATTTATTTTTTCAGGGTCAGCTGTAAAGGTGAAATTGAGTTCAATGTCATTGTCATTTACCCATTCCAAAAAAGAGGGTATCATATCAGAAGGACCTGACCAAATAAAAAGCAGGAGGTCATCTATGTAACGCTTATAGAAGTGCACATAGGACCTAAAAGGATTGTTAACTCCAAAGATGTGGCACAATTGCAACTTGCCAAGATAAAGATTCGCATAAGAGGGGGCAAATTTTGCCCCCATGGCAGTGCCACATCTTTGGAGGTAATATTTACCTTCAAAATGAAAAAAAATGTGAGTCAGGAGAAACGTAAGTATACAGATAATTTAAGACTGAAAGTCGGTGGTGTAGTCAGTATGTGTACTTAAAAAATAAGCTACTGCCTCTATACCCTTTGAGTGTGGTATAGAGAGTATAGCGAGACTACATCCACTGCTACCCAGGTAAAAGACTTGTCCCATTTCAGTTCTTTGACAAGGTTTAAAATGTGTTTAGAATCCCTAGTGTATGATGGAAGGGAAATGACTATGGGTTGGAGGATGGAGTCAAGCCACTTGGTGTCAGGATTTCCATTTGGCCCTTCCCCCTTCACCTTTAAAAGCTATCCCTCACCTGCAGACAAGTGCTTAGTATTTTGTATAGTTTGGCTTTCTGTGAGCTAAGTTGGAGCAGGATTGTTATTTCTGCTTATCAAGCACACTGTCTCCTTCAATACTTGGTTCCCAAGGATCTTATTACTTCATATTTGGGCTTATTATTGCTACCTTTCCTCTACCTGAGAAGTAACAATAATTTGGAACTGAGAAACTTTGCATCTTAAGTGAAAACCTTCCTGAGCTTAACCGGGATTTACTTTCCTTTTGCATCACAGCAATATCTGAACAGCGTGTAGCCTGTCTGCCTTTCAACCAGCATAACAAATTCCTCTAACCTGAGCTAATTCTCGGAGCGTGTACCGCTCCTCTTCCTCTCTGTCCGTCACAACCGGAGATCCTCAACCGACACCAAGAGGGGTCACATGACCGCGGCTCTCCACAGCACATCAGGCGATCAGCTGTTTTGCCGCATGAACTATCTCCAGGCGAACTGCTTGCAGTGTGAGTACAGAAGTACCGCTCCTCCCTCTACACTAACTTGGAGTTGAGTCAGAGCTGCCAAAGTCTTAACGATTTAGTTGTTCCTTCTATCTGTCAGCTGCAAACAGCTCAAATTAACCACAACATTACTCATCTTTCTACTCTTAAAGGGACAAACTCTCAGTCAAATCACTCTAAGGTGAACTCTCAAATAGACACGCTCATCTTACATCTCTTAAAGGGGACATGACCTTTTCAATTTGATTCCTAACATATTACTAAGCCCCAACTATGGAACCAGTAGACCTACCCCAAGTGGTATATAGCCTCTCCCAAAGGGTCAATCAACTGGGACAAGGCCTTAGGGAACTTCAACTCGAGAACCAAACTTTACGTGACATCATAAAGGATACCTTGTTGACTAAAACCACTGTACCTGAAAAACAGCCAGAACCTCAGGTCTCTCTACCTGATACTTTCTCAGGAAACCGCAGACTGTACAGACAGTTCAAAAACTCCTGTAATTTACTATTTCAGTTAAAATCTAAGACCTATAACACTGACAAAATCAAAGTCTTAACAATGATCTCCTTCCTGAGAGGTGAACCCAGGGCATGGGCGGATACTCTGTATGAGACGAATGACCCCATTATTTCATCTTTAGACCGATTCCTCCTATCAATGGATGAACTCTACCAGCACACCAACCTACAATTAATGGCTGAGACAAACATGAGAAGCCTTAAACAAGGAAGACGACAAGTAGAGGACTACATTACAGAGTTCAAACAATACTCCACAGACTCGCTATGGAACACAGTTGCATTTAAAAATCAGTTTAGGATTGGGTTATCGGACGCAATTAAAAATGAACTGGCCCGAATCGACTTACCTGATAACCTAGAAAGTCTTATGAGGCTCACAATCCAAATCGATCGACGACTCCGCAAAAGAAGAACAGAACGGGGAATCCAGGAAATTCCTCACCGAGCACCCTCTACAAACAGAGTGAATCTGGTACTTAAAACTCCCCCTGAACCTATGGATATAGGTATAATCCGAAGACCACTCACTATGGAAGAACGCAACTGCAGAAAGACACGGATGCTGTGTATGTACTGTGCCAACCCGAATCATAGTGTGAAGGACTGCCCACTACTACTAAAGAACAGGAGAAGTAAGTGCATATATATATACATACTTCTTACAACTTACAAAATAAAGTCACTTACTGTCGTCTCCCTTTAACTTTACAGTGGGATCGAAACAAACTGAAGACTGATGCCATTGTAGATTCCGGCGCATATGGGAACTATGTAGATATCTGGACATCAGGTGGTAAAACGTACCTCTGAGAAGATTTCAAGGGGTTACTGGTGGCCAGGACTACATTCTTCAGTGAAAGAGTATATCCAAACCTGCACTGTCTGCACCACCTGTAAGTCTGAGACTCAACATCCTTACGGACTTCTGATGCCTCTGGAAGTTCCCAATCAACCTTGGCAACAGGTCAGCATGGATTTCATTGTAGAACTCCCCGAATCACAACATCAGAATACCATATTAGTTGTCGTAGACCACTTCACAAAGATGGCACACTTCGTTCCGTATCACAAGCTCCCAACATCCTCTGAGACAGCAGATCTCTTTATGAAACATATTGCCAGGCTGCATGGACTCCCACATATCCTCGTCTCCGACAGGGGATCCCAATTCACATCACACTTTTGGAGACAACTTTGTAGGATGCTACAAATCGATCATCGCTTCTCAACATCATACCACCCCCAAACTAACGGGCAAGTGGAACGCATAAATCAGTGGTTGGAACAGTACATCCACTGTTATTGCTCTCATCACCAAACAGATTGGGTACGGTACTTACCCATGGTTGAATTCGCTTTTAATGATGCCATGAATTCTACCACTAACATGTCACCGTTATTCGCAAACTATGGATACCAACCAGCGATAACCTTTGCTCAAGGGGTTGTCACTACTTCTCCCCAGGTCAAATCAATGACCAATTTATTATTAGAAAATTTCAAGGTACTCCAGGAGAACATCAGAGATGCATATGCCAATCAAAAGAGGCATTACGATCTAAGAAGAAGAGAGCCCCCGAAATATACCGTAGGTCAAAAGGTTTGGATTTCCACTAAAAACCTTAGGTTACACATTCCAACCAAAAAGTTATTAATGAAATTCATCGGACCCTTTGCTATTTATAGAATAATCAATGATAATGCAGTTAAATTGGATTTACCACCTAACCTACGCATTCACCCGACATTCCATGTCTCTTTACTCAAGCCAGCAAGAGACATGAGGGACTCTATCTTGGTTCTACCACTGACTCCTCTTGCTGACCTGCCTGATGAATACGAGGTTCACTCTTTGTTGGACTCCAGATACCACAAAGGTCAACTGCAATATCTCATTCGGTGAAAGGGCTATTCCAGCCAGGAAGACTCCTGGGAACCCTCTACGAACATCCATGCACCAAGGCTTGTCGCTATGTTCCATAGACAGAATCCGGATCGTCCCTGACCTCAAGCTGTGGGACAGCTTGCTTGAAAGGGGGGTCATGTCAGGATTTCCATTTGGCCCTTCCCCCTTCACCTTTAAGAGCTATTCCTCAGCTGCAGACAAGTGCTTAGTAATTTGTATAGTTTGGCTATCTGTGAGCTGAGCCGGAGCAGGATTATTATTTCTGCTTATCAAGCACACTGTCTCTTTCAATACTTGATTCCCAAGGATCTTATTACTTCATATTTGGGATTATTATTGCTACCTTTCCTCTACCTGAGAAGTAACAATAAGTTGGAACTGAGAAACTTTGCATCTTAAGTGAAAACCTTCCTGAGCTTAACCGGGATTTACTTTCCTTTTGCATTATGGCAATATTTGAACAGCGTGTAGCCTGTCTGCCTTTCAACCAGCATAACAAATTCCTCTAACCTGGGCTGATTCTCGGAGCGTGTACCGCTCCTCTTCCTCTCTGTCCACCACAACCGGAGATCCTCAACCGACACCAAGAGGGTTCACATGACCGCGGCTCTCCACAGCACATCAGGCGATCAGCTGTTTTGTCACATGAACTATCTCCAGGCGAACTGCTTGCAGCGTGAGTACAGAAGTACCGCTCCTCCCTCTACACTAACTTGGAGTTGAGTCAGAGCTGCCAAAGTCTTAACGATTTAGTTGCTCCTTCTATCTGTCAGCTGCAAACAGCTCAAATTAACCACAACATTACTCATCTCTCTACTCTTAAAGGGACAAGTTCTCAGTCAAATCACTCAAAGGTGAACTCTCAAATAGACACGCTCATCTTACATCTCTTAAAGGGGACATGACCTTACTAAATACTTTCTCAACTAATGTATGAATTATACACCTACAAATCTAAAGCCTTATATTTGATCTCTGCATACTACTCAGCTTATAATTGATCAGTAGTATACTCTCAGGATCTTTTCCAATAATTTCACTCACCGCCATATTCTGTATCTCCAGCAAATTCAGGGAATACAGAGACCACAGTGATACAAACCACATTATAGGTCTACAGTTGCGTTCCATTCAAATTGATTCCTAACATTGGGAGAGCCTCTCCAGAAGAGAGTCTATTCCACTGACTATGGGCCGCCCCTGAACATTAATAAGGGATTTATGAACTTTGGGAAACAGGTGGAACATGGGTATTTTGGGAAATTTAACATTCAGATAAACCCCCGTCTGTGCATCAATATACCCATGTTCCAACCCGTCATCCAAAATTTGGGTAAGAGCCATACCAAAGTCAGGAGTAGGATTTCTATCCAAAACTTTATAGTCATGTGTGTTGTTTGACTGACGTAAAGCCTCAGAGATGTAATCCGCCCTGTATAATACCACAATACTACCTCCCTTATCGGCAGGACGTATGACTATTTTGTCATTTTGTTTTAACAGCCTCAAAGCCTCTTTCTGTTTAACAGAGAGGTTGTATGTAATAGGATCTGGAGTAACCTTAAGATTTTGTAAATTAGCCTCAACTCTGTTATAGAAAGTTTCTATTATGGGCCCCCTAGTGTGTATAGGATAAAATTTGGATTTCTCCTTTAGAGGCGTTCCACTGTTCATCTGTGCTTGACAGTTGTTTGTCTCTTGTGCTAAACTTTGGAGTTAGTGTTACAACATCACAGAAGACTGGAAATAAGGCAGACGAGTAGTGGAACGTGTCTGAATATCCATAGGTTGCTCATTACTAGAGAAAAAGTATTTCTTTAGTGTCGCATTTCTAATAAACCGGTTGATATCCAGCATAGTCTGGAAAAGATTGAAGCGAGAGGTAGAAGCAAAACCAAGGCCAAGTTCCAACAATTTAATTTGATCTTGTGTTAGATTTTCTGAAGATAGGTTTATAACATTACACACTTGTATTTGCTCTGAGTTTGTTGCCCCTCAATTGGTATCTCTCTTGTGTTCCGTGTATACTTGGTATGGTCCCTTCCACTCCCTCTGGATCTATGCCCATGGGAAAAATCTGATTCAAAAGAATTTGTTGGGACAAATTAGTGTCAGGTTTATGTGAGACAGCTGTATTGCTAGTGATGTTGCTAGGAACATACTTAGATCCATTGCTCACAAGAGCTGGTTTCTCTTTTGGTCTAGCTCCCAGACCAGTATCTGGGATAGGGTTAACAGAGACTGGAAGAGGGGTTGGTGCTGTTCTCAGGATGCCCTGCTGTTGGCTGATATTAGAATTAATATTAGTGCTAGTCTGCAATAGAATATCCTGATTCTCTTCGCTGACTGACGACCAATCAGTGTCACTATTTGAAAAACTTACAGATTTAGACTGATTATGTCTGCGACCATGATTGCCTCTTTTGTTTTTATTTTTGTTGTTATTTTTTAATTGGGGTTGACTGCGCCTATAATTATAGCGCTGCTTTCTATTCCAAATATATACAGAATTCTTGAGATAGTCAGTTTTATCTCTAATAAACTTAACATGTTTATTTTCCATTATTTGCTGTTTGCCTCTAGCCAAAGAATCCTGTAATATTTTGTCAAATTTAACAAAATCTGGGTCGAGGCTATGTGTGTTAAGCTCCAGCTGTAGGGCATCTATCTCAATTTTAATACTACTTAAATAATGTGTCTTATAATGTATAAGTAGTGTCATTAATTGCACAGAGCATTTAGATAAAGCATTGTTCCAAGTGTTAACAAATTCAATGTCATTAGCATTAACCTCAAAGGTAGGAAATTTAAAAATTCTTAAACCCCTGGGGATCATATATAGATATATCTATCTATTATGTTAGATTACTGTGCACATATTGTTCCACACTACTTTAGTGATGGACTATTATGTATTTAGTGCCTTGCATCTTCTTATACTCCTGTATCATTCTATTCTATTCTACTTTTAGTATTCTACTTTTTTTACCTATTTCTTTGAGTGCCTTATGGTTATTATTATAATTGTTCTCTTATATAGTACATTATAGTACTACTATTTTTCTATCATGCAATATGTATTTAGCACTATTTATAATATTTCAGCATATATATCGTTTTTGGTCTTTTTACATTAACAACAGCGTGCTTAATACAATGTTTGCAATTATTTATCTATATTATATATTGCCTCTTGTAACATTTTAAAATAACTGTTGTGCTTTTGTTTATGTGTTATATATATGTACTTACCTGTGCTTATTTTGCTCATGCAGCATTTTGGGTTAATTACTTTAACTGCATTGCATTTGAGGGTGTTTCAATCAATTATTTTTAACCAATTAGCTCCAGTCTTACCCCTAATATTCACCTGAAAGGTGGAGCACTACAGGTTATAATTACGGCCCCGACCAAAACATGTCAACCGTCTAGTGCTTCCACCCTCACTTTACACTTTGAACCTGCATGGATTTTTAAACTTTGATGTCTTAATAAAGGAACTTTTTATGATAGCAAGACCGCTTCTTCTTTTCCTGTGACCACTACCAGCCACTTGGTACTTGCTTCATTTCTCTTGCTGTGAGTATCTAAACCTGAAGCAGGCAAAGAAAGCCTCCACCCCTCTTCTCATGCTGACACGCTGATACACCTACCTTGACGTCACCTCCTTACAGCTCAGTGCCGCTCACTGAATTTCAGACAGAGGCTTTAACTGAAGGGCAGAAGTGGTTTTTCTGTGCTGAGCAATTTCTCAGCCCTGTAAGGCATACGGATACCTGGATACCCTGCTTCCTCTGATGGCTACCAAGAGCTGTATGATAGGAGAAGTGATAACTTGCTTGCTTGATATCCTGTTTTGGAGTCTCTGGATCTCCCAGGGGTAAGTAGGCTACAGTAAGACCTGGATACCTAACAAGTGTATGTGCAGGTTTGCATTTCTACAGGTACTCACACTTTTTTACTGATTTCCATTGTGTATGCTGTGGGATACTTCATCTTCCATTTCACATATACATGGATATCTGAGGTGATATCTTATATCTCCTGCATACATTTATGGACTGCCTCAAGAGAATTACTTGAAAAAAATATTTGTTATAAATTCTGTTGAATTTTACATTAACATTACCTGCATTTCCTATTATGGAGGGTTCAATATCACAGTTCTTTTCCCTCATGCCGCACATATACACACCGGACAAGACTGTACTAAAATCTTCTCTGATGATAAAATAACTATTTCTCTTAGTGCCCTTTTTGATTCTTTGGAGGACCTTTTGTTTAAAGAAACCAAGGCACAATGGGACATTTGGACTTTTGAGTCTTATATTAAAGGGACAGTCTACACCAGAATTGTTATTGTTTTAAAAGATAGATAATCCCTTTATTACTTTTCCCCAGTTTTGCATAACCAACACAGTTATATTTCTATATTTTTTTACCTCTGTGATTATCTCGTATCTAAGCCTCTGCAAACTGCCCCTTTATTTCAGTTCCTTTGACAGACTTGCAGTTTAGCCAATCAGTGATGGCTCCCAGGTAACTTCACGTGCATAAGCACAGTGTTATCTATATCAAACACATGAACTAACACCCTCTAGTGGTGAAAAACCTGTTAAAATGCATTCTTAAAAGGCGGCCTTCAAGGTCTAAGAAATTAGCATATGAACCACCTAGGTTAAGCTTTCAACTAAGAATACAAAGAGAACAAAGAAAAATTGGTGATAAAAGTAAATTGGAAAATTGTTTAAAATTACATGCCCTATCTGAATCATGAAAGGATTCTTTGGCTAGAGGTAAATAGCAAATAATGGAAAATAAAAATGTTAAGTTTATTAGAGATAATACTGACTCAAGAATACTGTATATATTTGGAATAGAAAGCAGCGCTACAATTATAGGCTCAGTCAACCCCAATTCATAAAATAACAACAAAAATAAAAATAAAAACAAAAGAGGCAATCATAATCACACACATAATCAGTCTAAATCTGTAAGTTTTTCAGATAGTGACACTGATTGGTCGTCTGACGCAAAACAGCGAAGAGAATCAAGATATTCTATTGCAGACTAACACTAATATTATTTCTAATATCAACCAACAGCAGGGCATCCTGAGAACAGCACCAACCCCTCTTCCAGTCTCTGTTAACCCTATCCCAGATACCGGTCTGGGAGCTAGACCAAAAGAGAAACCAGCTCTTGTGAGCAATGGATCTAAGTATGTTCCTAGCAACATCACTAGCAATACAGCTGTCTCACATAAACCTGACACAAATGCGTCCCAACAAATTCTTTTGAATCAGATTTTTCCCATGGGCATAGATCCACAGGGAGTGGGAGGGACCATACAAAGTATACACGGAACACAAGAGAGGTACCAACTGAGGGGCAACAAAACTCAGAGCAAATACAAGTGAATAATGTTATAAACTTATCCTCATAAAATCTAACACAAGATCAAATTAAATTGTTGGAACTGGGCATTGGTGCATTGGTTTTGCTCCTACCTCTCACTACAATCTTTTCCAGACTATGCTGGATATCAACCGGTTTATTATAAATGTGACACTAAAGAAATACTTTTTCTCTAGTAATGAGCAACCTATGAATATACAGACACGTTCAACTACTCGTCTGCCTGATTTCCAGACTTTTCATGAAGTCTGTGACGTTGTAACACCCCAAAGTTTAGCACAAGAGACAAACAATTGTCAATGACAGATGAACAGTGGAACATCTCTAAAGGAAAAATCCAAATTTTATCCTATACACACTAGGGGGCCCATAATAGAAACTTTCTATAACAGAGTTGAGGCTGATTTACAAAATCTTAAGGATAATCCAGGTCCTATTACATACAACCTCTCTGTTAAACAGAAAGAGGCTTTGAGGCTGTTAAAACAAAATTACAAAATAGTAATACGTCCTGCAGATAAGGGAGGTAGTATTGTGGTATAAGACAGGGCGGATTACATCTCTGAGGCTTTACGTCAGTTAAACAACACACATGACTATAAAGTTTTGGATAGAAATCCGTCTTACATTATTATTATACTTACATTTCTCCTGACTCACAATTTTTTTCATTTTGAAGGTAAATACTACCTCCAAAGATGTGTCATCCCTCTTATGCGAATCTTTATCTTGGCAAATGGGAATTGTGCCAAATCTTTGGAGCTAACAATTGTTTTAGGTCCTAGGTGCACTTCTATAAGCGCTACATAGATGACCTGCTTTTTATTTGGTCAGGTCCTTCTGTTATGATACCCTCTTTTTTGGAATGGGTAAATGACAATGACATTGAACTCAATTTCCCCTTTACATCTGACCCTGAAAAAATAAATTACCTGAATATTTGTTTATCAGGTAATCAGGAGGACAAAGTAAATACCAAAGTATACCTTAAGCCCATCTCTGGAAATACCTTTCTGCACGCTTCCAGCTGTCACCCTAAAAAATGTGTCATATGTAGTAGCCAAGGGTCAATTCTCTAGGCTCAAAAGAAACTGCAGTAGACAGCAGGATTATGTGCAGGAAGCTAGGCTTCTATAGAAGAGATTCTTTCAAAGGAAATATGCCCCTAGTCACATTCAAGAGGCCAAAAAACAAGTTGATCTAATATCCAGGGATACTCTCCTCCTTGATAGACCCAAGGATAGGGATAACACTTTCAAAGGAATTTATTTTGTCACCACCTACAGTGCCCAATATTATTTGTGGAATAATTAAACAACATTTTCCCTTATTGTCAGGGTGTAAGATGCTCCTACAAGAAATGTCCAACCTTGGCATCTCTCCTCTCCCCCACACAACTCAAACAGCAAACCAGATCACAAAGCTCTTGGCTGAGACATTTAGGTATGTTTCGCTGTGGTCACAGAAAGTGTAAACCCTGTGACTATGTACAAGTCAGCGACACCTTTATGTCTACTGCCAATAGTATTACGTATCCTATTAAGTCCTGCTTAAACTGTACTTGTACTAATGTTATTTACCTTATCACCTGTTCTCTATATAAAATACAATATGTAGGTCTTACATCAAGAGACATAAATTCACGTATACAAGAACATATGTCCACTCTGTCTAGGGGGACATCTACTGCCCCCTAGTACAACATTTTGCAACCATGAATAATTGTGAACTAAATACATTTAGATGGACAGCTATTAAAAAGATTATGGTACCTAAGAGAGGTGATGACATTGACATCCTTCTAGCCAAACGTAAGATATTCTGGATCTTCACTTTGAGGACCAGAACACCCCATGGCCTAAACTCTAAATATGATCTCATAAACTTTTGGGAGTAATAGCCTATGTCTATTACTTAAATATGTCTTTGATAGTGGTAACCATCTTGGTTCCCCCTTGTACATAACTTTACATCTGTTCTTTCTTCGTGTGGCCCTTGGCATTTCTTTTCCTTCCTATATAGCCAGGTGTCATATTTGCTACCTGTCTTTATTGGAGTTCCTTTTCTTTGCATAGGTATTCTTCTATACAGGTAGTAATCATATATTAATATTTTCCTACTTGGCACTTATGCTGTGTACTTTTTGGACGTTTGTCCTTATGATGTTATAATGAATTAATCTACATTATTAAATTTAGCCATATAAAGCTATCTATTATGTTAGATTACTGTGCACATATTGTTCCACACTACTTTAGTGATAGACTATTATGTATTTAGTGCCTTGCATCTTCTTATACTCCTGTATCATTCTATTCTATTCTACGTTTAGTATTTTACTTTTTTACCTATTTCTTTGAGCACCTATGGTTATTATTAAAATTGTTCTCTTATATAGTACATTATAGTACTACTATTTTTCTATCATGCAATATGTATTTTAGCACTATTTATAATATTTCAGCATATATATATATATATATATATATATATATATATATATATATATATATATACCGTTTTTGGTCTTTTTACATTAATAACAGAGTGCTTAATACGATGTTTGCAATTATTTATCTATATTATATATTGCCTCTTGTAACATTTTAAAATAACTGTTGTGCTTTTGTTTATGTGTTATATATATATATGTACTTACCTGTGCTTATTTTGCTCATGCAGCATTTTGGGTTAATTACTTTAACTGCATTGCATTTGAGGGTGTTTCAATCAATTATTTTTAACCAATTAGAACCAGTCTTACCCCTAATATTCACCTGAAAGGTGGAGCACTACAGGTTATGATTACAGCCCAGACCAAAACATGTCAACTGTCTAGTGCCTCCACCCTCACTTTGCACTTTGAACCTGCATTTTTTTTTAACTTTGATGTCTTAATAAAGGGACTTTTTATTATAGCAAGACCGCTTCTTCTTTTCCTGTGACATATTAAATATGAACATAAAAATCTGGGAGATTATCTATGCCTAGGAAGGGTAATATGGGAAGTTGAAAGCCTGAGAGTTAAGATTTTAACATGTCTTAACCTATATATGTTTTTTAAAAAACATAGAAGTCTTAAGGATTTGAAGTTTGGAAAAGCATATATATAGATTTCAGACATTAAATATATACCTCAGACTGTATCGATATCTATATATGGATCTGGGGAAATGCAATTCAGATTTGTAATAGATTAAATAACAATTATAATAATCCCATTTTAAAATATATAACATATTTTTGTTTTTCTATCTTGCAGATGGGGCTAATAGATGCTGATACAGGATTGCCTGCATGGGGTGACCTAAGTCATATCATATGGTTATGCACTAAATGTTTATGTAACTTTAAATACATCTCTTAAAATATTATAAGCTGAATGTATAGGAAGTCTATATAAATATGTTCTATTTTAACATAGAATTGATAAAATACTAGTGTTTGATCTCAAATTGTACATTTTCAATTGTATTAAATAGGATATATATGCTGACTGGAGAAGTTTATTAATACAAGAAATTAAAGTATATTAAATAAACACTTTAAAATGATATAGTAAGCTGTTAGCAATATTGAAAATGAGACTGCATTTATGGTTGTCTGCTGCCCCCTAGGGGATTAAAAATGGTATGACAGCCAAATGAATTGACTATTAGAACACATGCAAATACAAATAACCAATCAATGCTCAGCTCCGTTAAGGCCAATCAGAGACAGCTCCGTTAGGGCCAATGGAAGCTCCGAGGGCCTATTAAAATTCTGTGGGAGTGATTAAAGAAAAGGACATTATAGGCCACATTAAAAAGTGGTGTAAGATTGCGGGTGATTTAAATGATTAAATGGATATGCTTGCAATTAAGGCTAAAAATATTGCTATTGATGATGGAAAGTGGAATGAAAAAAAGTGAATTGTTCCAAGACTTATTCAAAATTAATAAATGCAAAAATTCTATCAAGCGAGATGAGTTAATACTAAAATCTAGGCCCCTTGTAATATTCATTATTGACAAAATGTCTCTCCCCTTTTTAAAGAAAAGGAATTGCAAATACAGGGGCTAGAAGATAATATTCGCTCCTCACGCAGATGCGAAGAGAATTTAAATATAGCCAAAAATGAAACTGTTACATTTAAACAAGACATGGCCACCTTAGATAAACATAACCAAAAATTATAAGCGTATTTTTCATAAGCAACTCACACAAAGCCAAAGAAAGTTAAGTGGTTTAAAAAGGCTGTATCATCATAATGAAAACCCCTCTATTAGCAATGAGGATAATGCAGATAATTCTAAATCCATTAAAAGATACATCAGAAATGAACTGCAGAAATTTAGGGAAGAATTTAAACAAAGGACCCCTATTGGGTCAGAAATACACTTCCCGAATAGACAGTCACCTCATGTTTTAAATTCAGGGAACTGCTATACCTCAGAGGAGGGGGAGGGAAGCTTTTGTAGTGAGTCAGAGGGCGGAGCCATCTACCCAAATAGCCCACGTAGTACTAATGTACGTAGGGGGTCCCCCCCATAGTAAATATAGGGCAGATAGGGGGCACTCCAGCCCCAAAAATAAGGTCCCTAGGAAAGCCCAAGATACATCTAATAAGGTATATGACACCCCTAAAATAATTACTTTCTTAAAGGATGCAGTACCTAAAATTTCCAAAAACTGAACCATTTCTATAATTGACCACTTAGAGAACTATGAAAATGCTTTATCCATAATGAATGTTACTAGTGAGCAGTCAAAAATTTAATTTCTGCGCTGGGTATTTGAGGGTAAACATCACAAATTCTTTGCTTCACTATAGGATATGAATATTCATTCTTGGGGTGAAATGCAAATTCAGTGCAAAAAAGAATTTGGGCAATATCGCACTAAAACTGATGTGGAAATAGCTGTATACGGTGTAAAATGTAGTGCCAATCAAAGCCCTATAGAATTCCTTTCTGTACTGAAAAGTGCATACAGTATGGCCGAAGACTACCCCATATTTGAAAGCTCAGAATTTGTAAATTTATTTTACTAAGCATTGCCCACACACATCAAACTTAACTTAGCTAGAGATTTTGATGAGAACTGCTCATTGGACTGGCTGATCAAATAGAGTAAAAATTTATACTCTATTCAGCAGTCCGTTGGAACAGGGGGTTATAAAGGAACCAAGGCCCAAACCCCAAATTGTGGCAGAAACTAGGGTGTCACCTAGCCTCCTCAATTTGGAGTCTAACAAGAAAACCTATGCGGAGGTGGCTCAAGAAAACAGGCCATCCCCACAAAGTTTTAACTCTGCCACTCCCTCAACAGGGGCTGAGGCACAGAGAGAATATACTCAAAATGGGGGGCATACCCAGGTAAATAATTATCCCCAAAGAGATGAAAACCCACAAGGTTATCGGTATCCCCATAAAAGTAAATACCAAAAGTGGCAAAAATACGCTCAGGGCAATCAGATACCCCAAGTAAATAGTGCTCCCCAAAATATTAACGCTGAACAAGTTGAACCCCAAAGACAACCGCGTCAAAATAGGAAAAATAGCTATGATTCTGAGGGATCCCAAGGATCCAGGAATCAGCAACCTGGGACATCAAAAAATCGGTCCATGGGTAAAGATAGCTTGTTCATTCAAGTGGGCCAACTCAGTACCCAAGTAAATCAATTATGTACGCTATTTACTAATATAAGCCAATCTTTTACGGCTCAGCACCCTAATAATCCTTTTTAGGGGTACAGCCAGGGGTCAGCAGTGGGCCACAGGCACTGTCATAAATACTGCAGTATTACCTGCAAGAGAGGTGAGAGATATACCAAATAAAATGATAAATGTCAATAATGGTACTAATCATGTTCTCTCTCTACAGACCCGAAACGGGCGATTTAGCTGTGATGACGAACAACCTCAGCCTGGAAGCTCTAACAAATCTGTTCCTTTGCAGTATTCTCTTAACCTTATTTAAACAGATGCAGTACACAGGAACCCGGCCAGCCCTATTATAGAGGAGGGGACCCGTAAGACTGAGAGTTCTTCTGCATCAGGTAACATGGCGGTTTCAGGTAAAATTTTATGTGTAAAATGGTAGAAACTTCAGGGAGATATTATATATTAGCTGAGCTCCAGGATTTAGGTGCTAACCCTATCATGGGATTAATTGATACTGGATCTCAGGCAACTATTTTATCCCACAGGTACTACACAAAGCTAAATTAGCTGACACCCCACAAAGCTAAGATAAAAGAATTTGATGGTTCACTAATAGGTGTTGGGGTTGACTTTATCAAAGTCTACGGTATGACATGGTTAAAACTAAGGCTGGGAAACAGGGTAATAAGACACCCGGTCATTATAGTGGATCTGCCAACTGATCATTTAATTATTGGAAGTGATCTCCTGAAGCGATTAAGCACCATAATTGATTGCATAAATAATGTAATTTGGCCACAAGTAAAAAGGCCTATTAATTATGAACGGTCCGGTATATCTCGCACCTGACATAACTGTCACATGGTGGAAGAGAAACAAGATGCTGTGGAGATTCCTTTCAGGAATGACTCTATACCTGAAATCACTATTTTACAAATAGATGATCAGACTCCTTTAAGTGGCTCTGATGGTAATACTTTTAAAATTTCGCCTGGAAAGATAGCCAATATTTCCTTAGACGGCGATGTATTAACCATATTTATCCACAAGGGAGATGCAAAGTTCCCTAAAGGGGGAGGCCACGCTCAATACCTCTCAGGAATTGAGAGAGTTAAGGATGATCTATTTATCCCTATGCAAGTGCATGACCTTGGGAAAACCAAGTATGCCAATTGAACTTAAAACAGGAAGCTAGCTATATAAGCAAAGGATTATTAGCACAGATCACTGAACCGAAGGTGATTAAATATCTTTCTCACCAAGACCACTGTGTTGATGGCCTGGATGACAAGTCTGAAAGCTATAATGTCACAGCTAAATGTTTATTATCTATCTCTATGGGTAATAAATCAGCAAAGCATCTGTTTTTAGTTTAAATACTCCCCATAATTAAATATACATTGGCAATGATCTCTTACATAGATATGCCATACAAATAGATTCTATTAACCTTTGCCTCTGGAGCAGGTTAAAGGGGAAACCTGAAGAATTTCAGGATGAAAATGCAGCCCTGAAATCTAACCAGCAATTGCCATATGCTGTGAACATGCAGGTGTCTAACGACGTTGTAATCCCTGCTGGGGCTGATAAATTCCTCTTACCCTTACAAGTAAAAGAGGTCAGAAATTAAAAAACTTCTGAACCACTAATATGCATCTCCCATAGAATGCAAGATCTGGGTATAACAATGACCCATACTTCTATGGTAAATATTGGAACTATTCCAATACATGTTTTTGTGCATAACATGACCCCACAGGATATAACCTTATCCAAGGGAACTACCATAGGATATGCGCTGGAATCAAGTTATTACACTTTTGGATTCTAGAATAATGTAATTGGGCTAATACCTGAAGGATACTTAACTGAAGAACAATCAATAGAGCAATCCTTTACATCTATGCCAGAGGGACCTTTTACAGTTCAGTCTATTTATCCCTTCAGCTCAGAGGAAGGCATCTGTAAAATTGAAGAAACCTCTCTAGTATTTGATCAGCCGATCAAACTGCATGAATACCCCAATACCCAGAATCATAGGGCAATGTAAATTATAATCAAGGGGATCTCACCTCTAAGTTGGAAGAAGCCTATGAAATAGGACAGCCTGAAATCTTTCCAGGGTTTCAGCAAATAGTTGAAGAGCAAATCTCCTTAGCTAATGGCTGTTCCATTGATGATGAACGACAACAGCTATGAGAACTGAATGGAGTACAAGGATATCTTTTCTATGGATTCTTATGACTGTGGGACTACAGACTTGCACATTGCAAGAATCCAAACAGATCCCAATGCACCACCTGTCTTTGTTAAACAATACAGACTTCCTTTAGCCTCATATGATTCTCTCACAGAAATCATAAGGAACTTGGAAGAAAGAGGTATTATCAGACAGGTGCATAGCTCTTATAAAAATCCTATTCTAGGTGTTCTTAAGCCCAATGGACAATGGCGTTTGTGTGCTGACTTAAGACAGCTAAACAAACGAGTGTACATGTCTGGCTGGCCTGTGCCATATAATGACCAGTGCCTAGCACAGATTCAGGGATCCAAAATATTCACTGCCATTGATTGTGCACAGGGTTATTGGACCACAAAGGTACATGAAGGGGACCAATATAAGCTTGCATTCTCATTCCAAAAGGTCCAGTATGCATTCCAAAGACTCCTGTTTGGATACATTAATTCTGGACATGAATTTGCTGTATTCATGCATAAGGCTGTTTTAATCAAAAGCACAGACTTTGAAAAACACATCACAGAGCTTAAACACGTCCTCAGCCAACTTAAAAGGGCAGGTGTCAAATTATCCCTACAAAAAACACAATGGTGCCACACTCGTGTAAACTTCTTGGGACATGAAGTTACTTCTGAAGAGTTAAATCCTCTGAAAAAAAAGTGGAAGCTATAATAAATTCTAATAACTCAACTAAAAGGAATTGAGATCATTCCTGGGTATGACGAATTATTCTAGCAAATGTATTGATAATTATGCAGAATTAGCTAAACCACTGTTACTTCTTGTAAAGAAGGACGTGAAATGGCACTGGAGTAAGACTCAAGAGACAGCCATCAGAGAGCTAAAGAGAAAACTCACTCAAGCACCTTGCTTAGCATACCCTGAGGGTGGTAAACCTTTCTACTTAGAAACAAGTTACACAGATATAAGCATGAGTGCTGTTTTATACCACAAGCATGATAATTTAAAGGGATACTAACCCCACGTTTTTTCTTTCATGATTCAGATAGAGCATGCAATTTTCAGCAACTTTCTAATTTACTCCTATTATCAATTTTTCTTTGTTCTCATGTTATCTTGATTTGAAAAAGCAGTAATAAAAGGTTAGGAGCTGGCCCATTTTTTAGTTCAGCACCTTGGTAGAGCTGCTGAATGGTTTGCTAGATTTAGCCACAAATCAGCAAGTGCTACCCATGTGCTGAACAAAAAATGGTCTGGCTCTAAAGCTTACAGTACTGTTTTTTCAAATCAAGATAGCATGAGAACAAAGATAAATTGATAATAGGAGTAAATTAGAAAGGTGCTTAAAATCTCATGCTCTATCTGAATCATGAAAGAAAAAAATTGGGTTTAGTATCCCTTTAAGCAAAGTCATTGCTTATGCGAGCAAAGCTCTATTCCCAGTAGAAATAAATATTAACAATTGTGAAAAAGTCCTCTTATCTACTGTATGGGCTCTACAAAATTTCTGCAGCTATATACAGGGTGAAAAAAATATTGTAAAAACGGCCCACCAGCCTTTGCTATATCTGCAGAGTGAGAGAATAAGAGATGGGAATTTGTCTAATAGCCGCATAACAGCTTGGACTCTTTCCTTACAAGGCTGGCTTTTAGAAATTTGCTACAAGCAAAATAAAAAAAATCCAGTCGCACAGGAGCTTGCTGAGCTCCATGACTGTACTGCTAAGGATCATGGGGAAGAGTTATTAGAAAATGATTTCCTGGAAGAACAATTGCTTTCCCCGTATAAGATATACAATGAGGAACATTGTCAAACATTACCTTGGGTATATGTTGATGGTTGTTCTTACCATGTCACTTTTGATAATGAGCACAGATTAGTTGCCGGCATTGGTATAACCTGGGCAAATGGATTCCCAAATATTTCTTTAGATTTCAAGATTGGACCAAGATCCAGCCAAGTTGTGGAACTAACTGCTATTCTTAAAACCACTGAAATGGCTATTGAACAGGGTATTCATGAATTTGTGATCATTACTGACTCAAATTATGTGCATGAAAGTTTTGTTGAATATCTGCCAACTTGGAAAAGAAATGGCATGCAGAAAACTAACAACAAACCAGTCAAACATGGCAAGTTGTTCTGCGAGATTGATAATCTAGTGGTATCCAATGATTTAACCATACACTAGAAAAAGAGCAAGGGTCATTCCAGGGTTCAAGGTCCTGATAAGGAAGGCAATGATCTTACAGATTCATTAGCCAAACAAGGAGCCATAACTGGAGAAATCCTTAATATTGACCACTTAATGGGTGCAATTCAGGTAGAAGCCATAACCAGAAACCAGGCTAAACAACAGAGTGTGCCTAACCTGGTACAATGGAGTCAGGATTCTCCCAGTAAGGACCTGATCACTAGTCAAAAAGAAAACCCCATTTTAGGCATCTTCTATAAACACATAGAAGATCCTGAAAGCAACCCCATCTCAAAAGAGGATGGTATCTTAGAATCTTAATGAAACCCAAATCACAATTCAAGTTACAGGATGGTTTGTTAATTAGAACCTCCAAAACTGGCATCCGGCAATGGGTGGTACCTAACATAACATATGAAATATTGCGTGACTACACATTTTGGCTGCATATGTTGAAGGATGTTTAAACCTACTGTCAAGGTTGTTTAATGTCCACAATTCCAACCCACGCATAGAGTGCGATTGCAGAAAAGTGGGATGGTAATGCCATGGTCAGATATCCAAATTGATTTTATTGGTCCAGTAACTAGGTCATCAAGAGGTAACAAATACATGTTAACAGTGACATGCTTGTTCACTAAATGGGTAGAATGCATCAATGCACCTAACAATAGTGCTGAAACATGCGCAACATTGCTCATCAACCATGTGTTTTCCAGATTTGGTTTACCCCAGAGAATCGAATCCGATCTGGGAACCACTTCACTAGCGAAGTGATGACCAAAATGTGGAAAATACTAGGGGTTAAAAGAAAGCTCCATATTGCATATAGAGCTGCCTCAAGTGGTGGTGTAGAGCATTACAACCAGTCCATTGTGAAAATCCTCAAAAACTTGTGGGTAAAACAGGTATAGACTCGATTTAAAATTACCTCTAGTCCTAATGGCATTAAGAGCAACCCCAAGTAGTGCTAATAAGATGTCACCTTTTGAGTTGATGACTGGTAGAAGGATGGTTCTACCTCAGCATCTACTGTACTGTACATCAGACCAGAACTTGATAAACGCTGCCAATATGCATCGATATGTGGAAAACCTAAGGAAGCACCTGCAATATGCCTTTGCATTTGCTCAAAGGAATTTAGAGAAAGCTGCAACTGCCACTAAAACCTATTATGATCTCAAAACGTCCAAAAAGGAATATAAAATAAATGATAAAGTTTATCTTTATAACTTTGGAAGAGATCAGGGTAAGGAGAAGAAATTTCTTAAATCGTGGATGGGTCCTTTTGTCGTTACGGAAAAAATATCTCCAGTTGCCTATAAAATTAGTATACCTAAAAATTATACTTTTATGGATAAATGGGTCCATATTAATCAGTTGCAAGCGTGCCATCCTAGATCCCAACTACAAGTCATAGAGGGAGAATGAAGTGTCATATCCCCAAATTCACTAAAGAAATATTGTAGTTTAAAGATGCCTAGCTAATGAGCATAAGTGCTCAAAAATAACGGACTCTCTTCATAGAAGGCTGTCTATAATGCATACTGTCAACATACTCACCAAATACCACTGACTGTAAGCCAATTCCAATACATGTGTCCTACATCCATTGACAATTGGAAGGGGGAATTATGTCAAGGTATCTGTAAATTTAAGTGGATAATACATATCTATATAATACAATATAATCGGTATGCAATTGATCAAATATTAAGGTTGAGCATGCTTAATGCCATTTGCTGAATGCATTCTGTATATTGCAAATCTGAGGTTCAGACATGAGATATCTTGCTAATTTCATCAGGATTCATCTGGAACCTTTCCTCTCCTCACACTCAATATGCTAAATTATACAATTGTTCAATCACAAACAGCCCTTTGAAAATTCTCAATATACATTCTGATCTGGGAGAAGCATATGCCAACCTTCACTAACAGACACATGTGATAATTTAACACCATGGCTCACTGGATTTCCTTTGAAGCTTAAATATATTCAGTAAAAGAAACAGTTTTAAAAAAAAGGATGTATCTCATCTGCCGAGCTCCCAGAAAACCTGACATTTTAAGTCTCTGTATGACATGGGAAACTAGATTTCAGATAAAGGAATTGTGCCTAATTTTCATGTAAGTTTAAGATACTCAAATGAACATGTATATTCAGACACAAATTAAATTTGAACATAAAATTCTGGGAGATTATCTATGCCTAGGAAGGGTAGTATGGGAAGTTGAAAGCCTGATAGTTAAGATTTTAACATGTCTTAACCTATGTATTTTTTTTTAAAAAAAAACATAGAAGTCTTAAGGATTTGATGTTTGGAAAAGCATATATATAGTTTTCAAACATTAAATATATACCTCAGACTGTATAAATATCTACGTATACATGGGTCTGGGGAAATGAAATTCAGATTTGTAATAGATTAAATAACAATTGTAATAATCCAATTTTAAAATATATAACCTATTATTTGCTTTTCTATCTTCCAGATGGGGCTAATAGATGCTGATACAGGATTGCCTGCATGGGGTGACCTAAGTCATATCATATGGTTATGCACCAAATGCTTATGTAACTTTAAATACATCTCTTAAAATATTATAAGCTGAATGTATAGGAAGTCTATATAAATATGTTCTATTTTAACATAGAATTGATAAAATACTAGTGTTTGATCTCAAATTGTATATTTTCAATTGTATTAAATGGGATATATATGCTGACTGGAGAAGTTTACTAATACAAGACATTAAAGTATATTAAATAAACACTTTAAAATGATATAGTAAGCTGTTAGCAATATTGAAAATGAGACTGCATTTCTGGTTGTCTGCTGCCCCCCTAGGGGATTAAAAATGGTATGACAGCCAAATGAATTGACTATTAGAACACATGCAAATCCAAATAACCAATCAATGCTCAGCTCCGTTTGGGCCAATCAGAGACAGCTCTGTTAGGGCCAATGGAAAGACAAGCTCTGAGGGCCTATCAAAATTCTGTTGGAGAAGATTTTTGCAGTAAAGGCCCATACAACTCACGGCTAAGAGGGGATACAGACAGACTAAAATAAGCATCAACTTTTGGAGAGGAAAATACATAGGCTTTGGTGCCAAGTATATTCTCTGCCATTTTGGGGACACTTTCTTGAACAAAGAAAAATGAACAATTCTTGAGGTGTATACCTTTGCACATTGTGAGTGAACCCTCCATTGATGACCCACAAGAAACTGAAGCTGAAGAATTGATATGGTTATTTGGGTAAAGTATACACAATTGATATATATATATATATATATATATATATATATATATATATATATATATATATATATATATATATATATATATATATATATATATATATATATATATATATATATATATATATATATATAATATTTAAATCAAAGATATTTGGAAACTACAACCAGATTGCAGTTAGTAATTTTAAAAAAGCTCATGTTTATAGTCCTGTATAGTTTAACTAGTCATATTTAGTGCTATTAATTTATAATTGCAGCTATATAGATATATTTTAGAATTTGCCTTATTGTAGAGAAAAATAATTTATTTGCTAGATAGGGTTTTACACTCCAGATTTATAAGTCAGTCATTATAGTGAACTCTTTCAGAACTGTCATAAACTGGTTATTGTGATTAAATCCCTGGTAGTTATTAATTGAGCATAGTAAGTTAGTAATCCATATTGGGCACTGAACTAGAGTTATTGGTTAATAACAGAAGATTCTAGTATTTTATTGTGGTATTTTAATGCGATTATTGTGAATAAGGTCAATTGTAAAGGTATATTTTTATGATCTTTGTAAAACTATTATAACAGAATAAGTGTGTATCATTTGATTCATAATCTGGTTTCTATAAATATAATTCAATGTGTCTATAACTTTAAAGGGACAGTCAACACCAACATTTTTGTTGTTTTAAACGATAGATAATCCCTTAATTACCAATTCCCCAGTTTTGCATAACCAACACAGTTTTAATTATATACGTTTTACCTCTGTAATTACCTTGTATCTAAGCCTCAGCAGACTGCCCCCTTATTTCAGTTCCTTTGACAGACTTGCATTGCATGAGCTCAATGTTATCTATATGAAACACATGGTGAAATGTTTTCAAAATGCATTTATGTTAGAGGCAGCCTTCAAGGTCTAAGAAATTAGCATATGAACCTCCTAGGTTTAGCTTTTAACTAAGAATACCAAGAGAACAAATCAAAATTGGTGATAAATTGAAAAGTTGTTTAAAATTACATTCTCTTTCTGAATCATGAAAGTTTTTTTTTAAATTGACTGTCTCTTTAACTTATCTTAAAGAACTTAGGAATAAATATTGATTTTAATTGTTTCGTATATGCATTTTAATTGGTGATTATTTTAAAAAAAAATTATTAAATAAATTGTATTATAAAATAACTACTTTATATGCATCCTAAGGTGCTTCACATTTGTCAGTATATTGTTCTATTAGCAACAATTAATTTGGCTGAGAGATAAAGTTTTCTGTATCCTAGTATACTTAATGGGACATGAAACCCAAAATGTTCATGACTTAGTTAGAACATACACAGACAGTTTTGCGTTATGGCTGGCTCACTAATAACTTGCAAGTTATTTTCACCGCTCACCTTTCATAGCGCTGCTATTACAGTTTTGCAAAAACCTGGCTTGTGCGGGCGATATGGTTGCATTGAGCTCCATACCACACCCAAATACAAGTGGTGTTTTGACGTGCTTGTGCACGATTTCCCCATAGACATCAATGGGGAGAGGCGGCTAAAAAAATGCCTAACACCTGCAATCGCGGAGCAGAAAGCTCCATAACGCAGCCCCATTGATGTCTATGGGGTATAAAATGTATGTTTAAACCTAACACCCTAACATAAACTAAGAGTCTAAACACCTCTAATCTGCCGTCCTCGACATCGCCGACACCTACATTACACTTATTAACTCCTAATCTGCCGCCCCCAATGTCGCCGCCACCTACATACATTTATTAACCCCTAAACTGCCTCCCCCAACGTTGCCGCCACCACTATACTAAAGTTATTAACCCCTAAACCTCTGGCCTCCCACATCACTAACACTAAATAAATATATTAACACCTTACGTAACCCTAAATCTAACCCTAACCCTAATGTAACAATAACACCCCCTAACTTTAATATAATTAAAGTAATTCTAAATATATCTTACAATTAATAACTAAATAATTCCTTTTTATTACTAAATACTGTAAAATAAAACCTAAGGTAGCTACAATATAACTAATAGTTATATTGTAGCTATCTTAGGTCTTATTTTTATTTCACAGCTAAGTTTGTATTTATTTTAACTAGGTAGTTATTAACTACCTACTTAAAATAAATACAAAGTTACCTGAAAAATAAAACCTTACCTGAGATACACTAACACCTAACATTACAATAAAATTAAATAAATAAATTAACAAAATACATTTATCTAAATTACAAAAAAATAAACATTAAATTAAACAAAATAAAAAAGAAATTATCAAAAATAAAAATGAATTACTCCAAATCTAATAGCCTTATCAAAATAAAAAAGCCCCCCCAAAATAAAAAAAAACCCTAGCCTACAGTAAACTGCCAATGGCCCTTAAAAGGGCCTTTGGCGGGGCATTGCTCCAAAGAAATCAGCTCTTTTACCTGGAAAAAACTACAAGCAACCCCCCAACAGTAAAACCCATCACCCACACAACCAAACCCCCCAAATAAAATCCTAGCTAAATAAACCTAAGCTCCCCATTGCCCTGAAAAGGGCATTTGGATGGGCATTGCCCTGAAAATGGCATTTAGCTCTTTTACATTGCCCAAACCCTAAGCTAAAAATTAAACCCACCCAATAAACCCTTAAAAAAACCTAACACTAACCCCCGAAATCCACTTACAGTTTTTGAAGACCGGACATCCATCCTCATCCAGGCAGCAGAAGTCTTCATGGATGGACAGGCTCCGTGCCTGATGGATGAAGATAGAAGATGCCGTATGGATAAAGACTTCTGCCCACTTGGATGAAGACTTCTGCCAGCTTCGATGAGGACTTCTGCCCGCTTTTACAGGTAAGTAAGTATTTAGTTTTAAATATGAATTAGTTATTAATAGTAGGTTTTATTTAGATTTAATTGAATTATATTTAAGTTAGGGGGTTTTAGGGTTAGGGTTACGTTAGGGTTAGGTTTAGGGGTTAATAGGTTTATTATAGCGGTGGAGTGGGCTGACGGCAGATTAGGGGTTAATAATATTTAAATAGTGTTTGCAATTCAGGAGGGCGGAGGTTTAGGGGTTAATAATTTTATTATAGTGGCGACGATGTCGGGGAGCGGTGGAATAGGGGTTAATACATTTTTTAAGTGGTGGCAATGTCCAGAGCGACAGATTAGGAGTTAATAATTTTATTTTATTATTTGCGATGCAGGAGGGCCTCGGTTTAGGGGTTAATAGGTAGTTTATGGGTGTTAGTGAACTTTGTGACAGTTTAGTTATGAGTTTTATGCTACAGCTTTGTAAAGTAAAACTCATAACTACTGACTTTAGATGGCGGTACGGATCTTGTGGTTATAGAGTGTACCTCTCACTTTTTGGCCTCACAGCAAAACTCGTAATACCGGCGCTATGGGAGTCCCATTGAAAAAGGACTTTTTTAAAAGTACGGTACTGACGTTGCATGACGGCCAAAAAAGTGTGCGTTACACCTATACCTACAAGACTTGTAATAGCAGCGTTAGGGAAAAAGCTGCGTTATGAAGCATAAAAATGCTTTTTCACTCATAACGCCAAACTCGGAATCTAGCTGACAGCTTTAAACAACTTTCCAGTTTACTTCTATTATCAAATTTGCTTCATTCTCTTGGTTTCATTTGTTGAAGGAGTAGCAATGCACTACTGGTTTCTAACTGAACACATGGGTGAGCTAATGACAATTGTGCACTTGGCAGCCACCAATCAGCAGCTAGAACCTAGGTTCTTTGCTGCTCCTGAGCTTTCCTAGATAAACCTTTCAGCAATGGATAACAAGAGAAGGAAGCAAATTAAATATTAGAAGTAAATTGGAAAGTTGTTTAAAAGTGTTTGCGCTGTCTTAATGAATGTCTGATTATGACTTTAATGTACCTTTAATCTTTAAAAAAGGAAACATTTTAAAGATGAAATGAAGACTGATTCATTTTTATTTATGTTGATGTTTTTGTAGTTAGTTGTTTTAATGTCCTTATTAACCACCTGGTGGCATGAGCAATTAAATAGAAAAAAATAATGACAATATATTAAAGGGACATTCCAGTCAAAATTTAAATGGACATAGGTGAATTACATCTTTGAATAGAAATATATTTGCAATATATATGTATTGGCAAAAATGCTTATAGGAAAAGTTTTAGTCTTAGTATATTTCTCTGCACGTGCATGTAAAGCATAGCTAGATATTCTCAGTGCAGCTACTCAGAGCACCAGTGGGGCTTGTATCTTGTCAGCAATTAACAAATTTAGTAATTACCAGATGGTCCAAGGACCTTAGGCTCTCTGAGTAAGTGCTGTGTTTAAAATGCTGGTGCACTGTGCATACTTAAATACACTTTTGATACAGCTATAGCCTTTATTAGAAGTATTTTTGCCAATACATGTATGTTACAAAAATGCTTCTCTTCAAAACTGAAATGCATCCACATGGATTCCAATTTTGTCTGGAATGCCCCTTTAAGTGCTGCTATGCATGTTACATTTGATATTCATGTATATTTAACTGAGCAACTATTTATATATTTCTCTAGACTAATTTTAATGTTAACCTATTAATGACATGTGTTAGAAGACAAGAAAACTGCTATGCCTTAATTTTCCTATCTCTGTTCTTAACTTCACTGGCTATCTGTGCAATTTTATATTGGTGTATCAAGGTGACTCCAACAAAGACTTGCAGTGATTTTTACTTCAATATGTTAAATCTCATTACACAGGTCTAAAAATATACTGCAAATGTCATTTAGCACATCTCCCAGGCTGTATTATTTAAAAATATTATAAGTTCAAAAAGGACACAACATTCAATGAAATTACATGTGAAATTAGGTCATGCAACAAAGTGAGCTTTTTGCATTAAATACAACACCAAGTAACTTTCCATGGTAATAACAATTAGAGCTCTGAGGAAGTGCCGCAAAGGCAGGAAACGCGTCAGCTACAGTTACTGTGTGCTGTGCCCTTTTGTTCTTTTAAACTTTGCACAATAAAGTGGACGTTTTAAACTTCTATTGATCTCCAGTTTGATGCTTTGGAATCTGCTATTTTGTTGTTTCTATATTGGATACCTTGTTTGTGTAGGGGTGGAGTGGAGGGCCCCAGCGATTCCTGCATCGCAGCCTGTGCCGGGTATACGGAGTCGGCACTGCATCGAGGTTACACGCCCCCTTCTGCAAGTACAAGCGCCAAGCGCTAACCCGGACTGGTGTGTTTGTGACTGCACAGAGGATTACATTACGGTTTGTTGAATCCTCACGAAAACCGCCACAGGACAGGCAAGTCATGACAGAGGAGGGGTAAGCCAAGGTGCTACTTACTATGTTCATAATTACTTTTTGGGTTATAATATTTGAAACACTGTGACAACCGCAAAGTGTGGAACTCAGAGTGAGTTGTGTGTCACGGATATATGTACAGATAACATATTTATGAGTGGTTATACTGAAAAGACTAAATACAGGTGCTTTTTATATATATATATATATATATATATATATATATATATATATATATATATATATATATATATATATATATATATATATATACACACAGACATATATAGTAATACATATTTAAAAGTAAAAGTAATATATTTTTAAGAATATATATTTAAAAGTAAAAAGAAAACACAGTAAAACACATTACAATATATAAAAAATTAATAAAAAGGATTTTTAAGTTTAAAGGTATTTGAGTAGAAAGGGCTCCAATGGTTGTGTGTGTGTGTGTGTGTATATATATATAAATATATATATATATATATGGGAAAAGGTTACTAGTCCACTCAAAGTTATATGTTTATATATGTATATATGTATGTAAATACACATATAAATTCATCTGTACACACATATAAACATATATATATATATATATATGCATATACATACACATATTTAGATGTGTATGTATGCATATATATGTTAAAGCCCTTTGCATCCCTTATACCATATATGTTTAAACTTTTTCAAACTTTTTTGATATTTTTTAGTAATTTTTATGAGATAGTGTTTATATGATTGTAACTGTACTTTTACATGTATTTATGTTGTGTTTTATGCAACTTTTTTCTTCCCCTACCCTTTACGCAATTTTTTTTTTTTTTTGGTAATTTGATTTCTTTTTCTATAATGGTAGTTTTTTTTTCTGTAATGTTATTTTTTTTAAATTAATACTATTTTTTTAATGTAATGTTAGTTTTTTTTGGTAACTTAGATGGTGTTTGGTTAGGGGTGTTAGCTGGTTAGGGGGTTTAGAGGTAAATGAGTACTTTGCAATTGGGATGCAGTGGTTTAGGAGTTAATAGTGTAGAGGCAGGGGTCAAGCCTGCTAATTTTGCAGGTGGAACTAAGTTCCCCTTTGACAGAGAACAGAAACACTTCAATAAACACTGCTGCTGCTAGTGGGAGGAGCTGGAGCACAGTATGGTTAGAGGGATAGTGAGATCCTCTAGTAATGGACAGTAACACTTCCTACAATACACTAAATGCAAGCCTGTCAGAAGTCCTGCTGTGCGATCACCCTGCACTGTGTGGAACACATGGTGCTTACATTTCTGTGTGGCCTACTCTGGGGATATTAAGCTCCCCTCAGCAGAAATAGGACTATTGCACCTTAAGTGGGTGAGTCTATGTTACAGAGGAGTAGTCTGCAGTTGTTGTCAGACATGGAGGTCTCAGCCCACCCAAGAAAGGAAGGAGGGAGGAGGAAGGATGGTGCGAGGAACTGAAGCTAAGCTGGGTATGCACCATGTGATTAAATACCGAAGTATGGACACTCTGGATCTTGACATTAAACAACAGGTGTTAATGTGTGTCTAGTTTAGTTATTTTAAAGTTGTTTTAAAAAATGGTTCAGTGTTTCACCAAAGAAAAAATGTGCTCAGATTTGTTCTTCCAGAGATAGCTGGGATGAGGGTTGCAATGGAAATACATGTATACGCACAAGGGAAAATAGTCCTTGCAATTAAAGATGTTTGTGAAATATCTTATAGTAGGATAAGCTTAACTACTTTATTTTATACACCAATAGTATGTGCAGTCTGTTTATCTATGTTGATGTCTGTATGTCTATCAATTTATGATCAGCAGGCCAGATTCTCTGCAGAATGCTGACCTGTGCAAGATAATGTATTTGCTGCGGACATACTTTTGTATTTAAGCCTGATGAAACAGCCATAAGTCACTGACAAACGCGTTGCTTGTCTTATGATTTTTATTAAAGTAAGTTTTTACTTACCTACTTGCTGCCATACTTTTTATTCCAATTTGCATCTTGTTTGATGCACACCCCTTTTTTTGGATCATTTGCTTCTTGTATCCTGACCCATTGGAGCTTCACACTACACACCAGAGGTCAGTCTGCTTGGTGACTGTTAGATTCCAGCCTGCTTCTAATGCACCAAGAGAGGTGCTCCACTATATGTGAGTGTAACTTGTATTGATATTAAATCTGTCCCAGCTTTACAGTAAGAAAGATTAGTTAGTGGTAAGGTACGATTAGATTTGTACTTAGCTTTGGAGTTGAAATGTTGTCGTCCATACAGCGTGAAGCAGGTTGTACATCCTGAGACCAGCACACAGCGTTAGGATATCCACTCTGAGCAATCCGCTCTAAACACATATGTCAAAAGGATAAACTCCCAAAAACATAAGTAATTGTGGCCATAGAAGGCAAAGTTATAGCAAACAATGTAGGCTGAGGTAAAGCACTATGCACAAGCACCTTAAGTAAAATAATTAAGTACTAGGCCATATTGGAACATGTGCTTGCTTTCTTTACATGATCTACAGATTGCTGCTACCACACCGGAGATCAGTCTGCTGGGTGACTGATTCCAGCTTGCTTTACCAGTACCGCTAGGGGTGCCCACTTAAATGTGAGTGTAATACCTTACATAGTGAATTTCATATTTTCTATACAGTACTAGGCCATGTGGCACTTCTGTCTCCTCTTTTTATATACAGATTATTGATCCTGGATTGTGGCCTCGATCCATCACAGACAGCTGCCTGGACCTGACTATCATCCTTTTTTGGGGTTCCACTTACTATTATATGGGACTATAAATATTGTATCATATTGCGCTACACGCAACTGCTACCTGCCATGTTATATTACCAAATTGTATCTCAATTTCTGTTATACTTTCAATTGTATCTTAATCTCAGTTTTAGTATCGTAATTCCTTTTATACTGTATTGATTGTTGGTATATCAAGGATGCCCACTATCTATATTGCTATCATCTATATACAAATGTCCCTTCATGTGTTCTAAAAAGTGTGTCTGGTTTCTCAGTATTCTGTATCAGTTGAATCCTAAATTACAAATAAAAATTCACCCCTACCATGTAAAAATGTAATCATGGGTGTCCATCCTCAGGCCCAAAAACAACCATTCAGCCCTTCATTGGTTTTAATTTCCTTTATTAACCAGAGTATATAGATTATATACATATAAATACAGTGTGTGTATGTAAGTGTGTGTGTATGTGTGTGCATAAAGCAAAATGAATTGTGAGAGTGTGGAAGACTTTGTGAGTTCCCAGACTTGACTCTTGCGTAGAGAGGTCATTTGCAATGTCTAATTGATACTTTGCAATGTGGGGGTGTGGTGGTTAGGGGTTAATAGTGTAGCGGGTACTTTACGATGTGGAGGTGTGGAGGTTTAGGTGTTAATAGTGTAACGGGTACTTTGTGATGTGGGGGTGTGGCGGTTTAGGGGTTAATAGTGTAGAGGGATACTTTGTGATCTGGGGGTTTTGTTTAGGGGTTAATATTGTAGAAGGGTACTTTGAGATGGGCTATGTTGCATTTTAGGGGTTATTAGTGTAGTTTAGAGCAATTTTTTTTCTCTGGCCAAACTCTTAATGCAAACTTTCAGATTGCGTAAAAAAGTTTAAATGCGATTGCCTTTAAGCGATTGCATATAATTTAAACTTGTATTACAAGCGGACAATGTCGCTCAACGCCGCCCATAAAAAAATTTAATGAGCATAAATTACCTTGTTTGTGCAAACTAATTTGCGATAATTTAAACAGTACACCACTTCTAATATGGATTCAAGCATAAAAAACACTGCAATAATTAAAGTTCCTTACGCTATCAATAATGCACCACTCATAATAAGGCCCTTAGTTATTATGATATTCAAGGTCCTCAACATAGCTGCATAATTCCTATCATTATATTATTGGTATAAATATCCACAAATATCCCCATATTGTTCATATATGGTTCCAGTAAGTCTCTTACGCCTAGATTTAGAGTTCTGCATTAGCCGTCAAAACCAGCGTTAGGGGGTCCTAACGCTGGTTTTTACCGCCCGCTGGTATTTAGAGTCATTCAGGAAAGGGTCTAACGCTCACTTTCCAGCCGCCACTTTTCCATACCGCAGATCCCCCTACGCCAATTGCGTATCCTATCTTTTCAATGGGATCTTTCTAATGCCGGTATTTAGAGTCTTGGCTGAAGGCAGCATTAGAAATCTAACGACAAGACTCCAGTCGCAGAGAAAAGCCAGGAGTTAAGAGCTTTATGGGCTAATGCCGGTTCATAAAGCTCTTAACTACTGTGCTCTAAAGTACACTAAAACCCATAAACTACCTATGTACCCCTAAACCGAGGCCCCCCCACATCGCCGCCACTCTATTAAATTTTTTTAACCCCTAATCTGCCGACCGCACACCGCCGCCACCTACGTTATCCCTATGAACCCCTAATCTGCTGCCCCTAACACCGCCGACACCTACATAATATTTATTAACCCCTAATCTGCCCCCCCAATGTCACCGCTACCTTACCTACAATTATTAACCCCTAATCTGCCGACCGGACCTCACCGCTACTCTAATAAATGTATTAACCCCTAAAGCTAAGTCTAACCCTAATCCTAACACCCCCTAAGTTAAATATAATTTTTATCTAACTAAATAAAATAAATCTTATTAAATAAATTATTCCTATTTAAAGCTAAATACTTACCTGTAAAATAAACCGTAATATAGCTACAATATAAATAATAATTATATTGTAGCTATTTTAGGATTAATATTTATTTTACAGGCAACTTTGTATTTATTTTAACCAGGTACAATAGCTATTAAATAGTTAATAACTATTTAATAGCTACCTAGTTAAAATAATTACAAAATTACCTGTAAAATAAATCCTAACCTAAGTTACAATTAAACCTAACACTACACTATAAATAAATAAATTAAATACAAATACCTTCAAATAAATACAAATAAATACACTAACTAAAGTACAAAAAATAAAAAAGAACTGTTACAAAAAATAAAAAAATAATTTACAAACATTATAAAAATATTACAACAATTTTAAGCTAATTACACCTACTCTAAGCCCCTAATAAAATAACAAAGCCCCCCAAAATAAAAAAATGCCCTACCCTATTCTAAAATAAAAATTGAAAAGCTCTTATACCTTACCAGCCCTTAAAAGGGCCTTTTGCGGGGCATGCCCCAAAGAATTCTGCTCTTTTGCCTGTAAAAAAAAACATACAATACCCCACCAACATTACAACCCACCACCCACATAACCCTAATCTAACCCAAACCCCCCTTAAATAAACCTAACACTAAGCCCCTGAAGATCTTCCTACCTTATCTTCACCACGCCGGGTATCACCGATCCGTCCAGAAGAGGGTCCGAAGTCTTCCTCCTATCCGGGCGATGTCTTCATCCAAGCGGGGGCTGAAGAGGTCCATCATCCGGCTGAAGTCTTCAATCTTCTTTCTTCCGGCTCCATCTTCATCCCGCCAACGCGGAACATCCTTCCTCCACGACGAACTCCCGACGAATGAAGGTTCCTTTAAGGTATGTCATCCAAGATGGCGTCCCTCGAATTCCGATTGGCTAATAGGATTCTATCAGACAATTAGAATTAAGGTAGGAAAATTCTGATTGGCTGATGGAATCAGCCAATCAGATTCAAGTTCAATCCGATTGGCTGATCCAATCAGCCAATCAGATTGAGCTTGCATTCTATTGGCTGTTCCGATCAGCCAATAGAATGCGAGCTCAATCTGATTGGTTGATCCAATCAGCCAATCGGATTGAACTTGAATATGATTGGCTGATTCAAATCAGCCAATCAGAATTTTCCTACCTTAATTCCGATTGGCTGATAGAATCCTATCAGCCAATCGTAATTCGAGGGACGTCATCTTGGATGATGTCCCTTAAAGGAACCTTCATTCGTCAGGAGTTCGTCGTGGAGGAAGGATGTTCCGCATCGGCGGGATGAAGATGGAGCCGGAAGAAAGAAGATTGAAGATGCCGCTTGATAGAAGACTTAAGCCGGATGATGGACCTCTTCAGCCCCCACTTGGATGAAGACTTCAGCCGGATGATGGACCTCTTCAGCCCCCGCTTGAATGAAGACTTCAGCTGGATGATGGACCTCTTCAGCCCCCGCTTGGATGAAGACATCGCCCGGATAGGAGGAAGACTTCGGACCCTCTTCTGGACGGATCGGTGATACCCGGCGTGGTGAAGATAAGGTAGGAAGATCTTCAGGGGCTTAGTTTTAGGTTTATTTAAGGGGGGTTTGGGTTAGATTAGGGGTATGTGGGTGGTGGGTTGTAATGTTGGGGGGGTATTGTATGTTTTTTTTTACAGGCAAAAGAGCAGAATTCTTTGGGGCATGCCCCGCAAAAAGCCCTTTTAAGGGCTGGTAAGGTAAAAGAGCTTTGCAATTTTTATTTTAGAATAGGGTAGGGCATTTTTTTTATTTTGGGGGGTTTTGTTATTTTATTAAGGGTCTTAGAGTAGGTATAATTAGCTTAAAATTGTTGTAATATTTTTATAATGTTTGTAAATTATTTTTTTATTTTTTTGTAACTTAGTACTTTTTTTATTTTTTGTACTTTAGTTAGTGTATTAATTTTACAGGTAATTTTGTAATTATTTTAACTAGGTAGCTATTAAATAGTTATTAACTATTTAATAGCTATTGTACCCGGTTAAAATAAATACAGTTGCCTGTAAAATAAATATTAATCCTAAAATAGCTACAATATAATTATTATTTATATTTTAGCTATATTAGGGTTTATTTTACAGGTAAGTATTTAGCTTTAAATAGGAATAATTTATTTAATAAGATTTATTTTATTTCGTTAGATAAAAATGATATTTAATTTAGGGGGCAGATTAGGGGTTAATAAATATAATATAGGGGTCGGCGGGGGTTGGGGCAGCAGATTAGGGGTTCATAGGGATAACGTAGGTTGCGGCGGTGTACGGATCGGCAGATTAGGGGTTAATAATAATATGCAGGTGTCAGCGATAGCGGGGGCGGCAGATTAGGGGTTAATAAGTGTAAGGTTAGGGGTGTTTAGACTCGTGGTACATGTTAGGGTGTTAGGTATAGACTTAGGAAGTGTTTCCCCATAGGAAACAATGGGGCTGCGTTAGGAGCTGAACGCTGCTTTTTTGCAGGTGTTTTTTTTCAGCTCAAACAGCCCCATTGTTTCCTATGGGGGAATCGTGCACGAGCACGTTTTTGAAGCTGGCCACGTCCGTAAGCACTGCTGGTATTGAGAGTTGCAGTGGTGGTAAATTATGCTCTACGCTCCCTTTTTGGAGCCTAACGCAGCCCTTCTGTGAACTCTAAATACCAGCGGTATTTAAAAGGTGCGGGGGAAAAAATACACGCGTAGCTAACGAACCCCTTTGGCCGCAGAACTCTAAATCTAGCCGTTAGTCTATAAAATTTAGTGAGGTGTGTTGAATGTCAAATTTTCCCTAAAAATTGTTCTCACAGTAGCTTACTCATAAAAAGGTAACCCCCTTCCTCTATTGATTACCTGATGAAAGAAGAAAAATATTCTCAAAGTTGCCGTCATTTGCTCCAGGATTCCATGTCTGTTTTTAGTGGGGGCAACAAATTACTTGTATCAGGCCAGTTACATCTGTTGTTGCCCTTAATATATGTCTGTTTTTTCATTTGGATACTAAAAACTACTAATAGAAGAATTTGTCTGCAACACAGCACCGAGCCTCAGGCTTTTGTAGTCTGTGCTTTGAACTTTGTTGATTGTTTCAGTCTGCATACAATAACCAGCTCCTGCAGTTTTATATTCAGAGTACTAATAGCACTTTTAAAAACAATAACTTTAAAACTGTATTAACTAAATAATGTAAGTATGAAAATTTCTATGATCTTTATTTTTAAATAGTCTCTACTTTATCTACAGGTTATTTAGGAGTTTCCATCTGTGATGGGTATGCTAATAATTTGTATTCTTTAAAAAGAAAAGTTGTTATTTCTAGCTAATTAAAGTATGTGGTATGTGGACGATATATTGATATTGTGGGAAGGTACTAATGACAAACTACAAGAATTTGTAGCAATCCTAAATAAAAATAGCTTTAATATCTTTCTCACATGTACAAGCAGCCCCTCAAGTATCAGCTTTTTGGATTTGCTTATAAGCAAGAGAGGTAATCTAATCCATACAGACAGGGCCGGATTTACATCTCAGGTGCCTGTAGGCACAAAAACCTGAAGCGCCCCCCCCACCCCCCCACCCCCCCTAGAAAAAAGTGGAAAAAATGAGGACTTTTTTTTATTATTATTTAGGACAACTAAAAATAAATATTAGATGTAAAATTACATTTTCCCTTTTATGGAGATACACAAATACACACACCAATTGCAATATTTGTTGTAATGGAAGCTACACCAAAAATCAATATTCACTTGACTCAAATGGCCATACAATTTCTATTATGTATAACAAAAACAAATCATGTTAAACTTTTAATGCAAAATATTCTAAAGAAAACCCTATTTAAAGGGACATCAAATGTGACAGTTTGCTGGGCATTTTATTATTGCACTAGTGCTTGCAGAGAAGTGTGTTAGCCTCTTGCAAAAGAGTTAAACACATAGTCAATGTCAGTTCTGAGACAGCAATACACATCTGTGCAGACCCAGATGGGCTCATAGGACATGTTTATTGACAAGCCATTAGTGTATTGCTTTTCTGGAGATGACTTTGACTATGTGCTTAACATTTTGTTGGAGTCAAACACAGTTTTGTGTAAACAATAGCAATATTAAAACTAGCAGCATGCAAGCTCATCACCATCAACAACCTGTGCAGCCAGTGGAAGAAAATATAAAATGTAGGGAAAAAAATCTTGTAAACTCTGATATTTTTGGTACAAACACACACAGATGTTACATTTATTTTGTTCTGAAATATAAATATCATATGATGTTGCTCTCAAAGGAAAACATGGAATGTTGTAGATTATATGTAATCCAGGGGTCAACAAATGTGTTTAAAATTAGAATTTAGAAATTCAATGGGAGGGGTTTAGTTTTAATCTTTGCCCCTCTCTCCTTCATGGCTCTCTCAACTGCTGTAACATATTCCCAATGAAACACTCGACTTTGTAGGCACCTGGCAGCACAATTCTTACTAAAATAAATGCCCTCATAAAAAAAAAAAAAAAAAAAAAAAAAATTTTTTTTTTTTTTTTTTTTTTTATTATTGACAGGCAGGCGCCCCTCACTGCAAGGCGCCTGTAGGCACATGCCTACTGTGCCTAATGGGAAATCCGGCCCTGCATACAGAAGTGTATAGAAAACCCACTGCTTCTAACAGTATCCTGCTAGGCACCAGCCACCATCCTGAAAATTTGAAAAAAGTTATTCCTTATGGCCAATTTCTTCGCCTACACAGGGAATGTTCTGACATACACACATTTAATAAACAAGCTTTGGAAATGACAGAAAGATTTCTGCAAAGAGGATACACTAAAAGAGCCTTGAAGAAGGCTAATTATGGAGCATTAAAACAGGAAAGATCTAATCTACTCTATGGTCAGAGAGATCAGCATACTGTTGACAACAAAGTACACTTCATAACTAAATATAACTCACATTGGCAAAAATTAAGAATGTTCCTTAAAAATAATTGGTATTTGTTGACTCAGGATGAGGATCTCTCTGGTTGTATAGAAGAATATCCATCAATGACTGCACGGAGAGCCAGCAATCTTAAGGACTTACTAGTTAAAAGCGAATTTGTGAAAGTAACTCAAAGGGATTGGTTATCTAACCACTCACAAAGTATTGTAGGCTGCTCTCCTTGTGGTCATTGTGTGGCTTGTTCATTTGTTAAACAAACAAAAACTTTTGAAACTACCACAGGTAGAAGTTACCACATAAAATCTTTTATAAACTGTTCCAGTATGGGCATTACCTACTTGTTATCCTGTGCGTGCCCTTGTTTCTATATAGGGAAGACCTATAGGGAATTTAGGACACGCATTTATGAACATCGTGATGACATTAAACAAGTGAATGTAGACAGCCCAATTGCTAGACATTTTGCCCAATACCATAATTCCAAGCTGGATGGCTTGGAATTTATAGGAATTGAAAAGGTAAAACAACACAGAAGAGGTGGAAATATTGATACCATCCTTTTTCAAAAAGAAACCAGGTGGATTTACCACCTAAAAACACTGTCGCCTATAGGATTAAATGAAAAACTTGAGTTTGCATCATTTCTTCCAAACAATTAGTGTTGAAATTAAAGAAAAGAATGAATACATATACAATGTATTAATCACTTGTTCATCTTCCCTGTTCTCAGTGGCTGAGATCCTCCCAGTGCACCAATCTAGCTCTTTATGCGCAATTTTGAATTCAAAGACTTAATGATATTGTTGCAGTATAACTTTGGCATCTATTACATGTAGAATAAATATTTTATTGCATTGACACACATAGAATGTTAGCATACATTTATATACTGAGCTAGTGTTACTTTAAATTCACGGTTTAAAACGTGATTAATTTCTAGTTAAGTAGGCTTTGTAATTAGTATGTATTATGTAAATATTGTATTTTTTTTTTTGTATTTGCTTGTCCTTGTGCTTCCGTTTGTTTTTGTCTAGTCATGATTGTTTTTATTAGGTTCAGTAGGTTTAAAATATACCTTTTTGTCCTGGCACATTCATTACCCCTTTAAGGAATGGCTGCATTAAGTATGAATGAAGTGCCGCTTTAAGGATTCATAACAAAATGGTCAGATGACTTACCTACCACCAATAAATGAGACGCCTGCACTTACTATGTCACAACCCGGAAGAAGCTCCGTGCTGCGAGTTAGGAGTGAAACGCGCAAAAGGATGTGTTGGTGAGCAGCGCTTTGTCCGTGGGATCCCCCCACTTTGTTTTCTGGAGCAGCAACACCTGTGGAATTGTATGATATCTGCCGGTCAGACAGCCGATGTGTGGAGGGGTAGTGAGTACATCCTGGATTGGTCGCATGTGTGATCTGCATTTAGGGGTTTTGAGTTTGGTATGAACTGCCTTGTATCCTATATGGATTTGCAAATATTGGGTTAACTCGCCCCCGATTCTAACTTTCTCATGTGAATCCCCCACACTGAGCATCTAGACCTTTAGGCGTACAGGATTGCTGTGAATGTTTGAATGCCCTAAAACTGGCCTAAGTGATTGGTGTCATCTTTCATCCTATATACCACCTTCATTTGTTTATTGTCTTACCATCACTGCTGTGACACTGCATTCAGCCACCTATCATCAAATTCATTCATTTGATACATTTCATGTGTCTATTTCATTTCCATTGCATGCAGATGTGGATTGTTCCATCATTGTGAAGGAAAATAATCTGACATTGGACTGTGTTGCCGGCTTAGGTTTCAGTTTAGGAGCTGTATGAGGGCCCATGTGATTTGTCTGTTTGTCTTCTATGTGTGTCTTTGTGTTATGTGTTTCATTTTTTGATTAATGTATTTTGCACTTTATGAAATTTTTGTTCATTTAGATTAAATTGCAACTTTTTGATATTTATTGGTATTTGATTCATTTATTTATTTTTTGTTAGGTGATTGCTTGTTATCCTGGTCTTTTGGGCTGCACCTAATATTGGTACTGCCTTTTCTCTCTTTTTCTTAGTGTATGGTAATATAGTGAACACCAGGTAGCATCCCCTTTACAATTACTTAATTACAGCATTATTGGTTGAACTTCTTTATTTGTCCGTTTTTTTTGTTTATGCTATTTAATTTATTTCTAGCGAATTAAAGTCCTTTTTAATTGCCATTTTTTAAATTAACTTTGATTTTGCTATTTGTTCAAGGTTTACTATAGTATTTTATTTGATTTTGGTTTATCCTACCCCCGCCCCCCGCCACACACACACACCTATATTTTTAAATGTTTAAATGTTGTGCACAGTATCACACAGCTTAATATATACATTATAAACTAGAAATACACAATGTGTAGAAAAAAACACTTTTGTTTACTGACAGACCATGTCTTAGAACATTTAAAAAGATATAACATATACCTATTCACAAAGCAATAGTATTAAATGTTGCTATTGTATATAGTCCTAACACATAGGTTAAAAAGCTATTTTCACAATGGAAACCTGAAGAAGTGGTGTGGCCCTGAAACTAGTAGTGGTAAAGTATACACAGAGTCTGGCCAGGCAAGTGTTTGCAGTTTCTCTCGCTCTTCATTTATCAGAGTATTATATGATTTTTAGTTTTTTAAAAGGTTTTTATCCTAGTGTTTTAATACTGCATATTTGTATGTTGTAAATTTGTATATTGTATGAAAGTGGGGACAATAGTGCTCCATTTTAGCTCAAAAACTTTAATTTGCCCTCCATTGTGCAAATAGTTTTTTTTAACCTATGTGTTAGGACTATATACAATAGCAACATTTAATACTATTGCTTTGTGAATAGGTATATGTTATATCTGTCAGTAAAATAAAGTGTTTTTTTCTACAAATTGTGTATTTCTAGTTTATATTTGCTGTATACAGCACTGTTTATATACTCTCATACAGTGGCGTCGCTACAGGGGGGCAAGGGGGCATTTGCCCCCCCCCCCTATAGAGGGCTTGCCCCCCACCAGCCCCCACTGCCAGCCCCCTGAGCCCCGGCACTTGCATATTGCTGGAGGAGGAGTGTGAGTATTTTTTAAAATTGTTGTTTGTTTTTTTTACTCTAGGTCGGTGATAGTTTTTTTTTTATTTTGAGTGAGAGGAGAATGACTGTCTGTGTCTGAGGTTATTGCGCAGCGGCAGCGTGCTTTCCCGACCTGTGTTCAATTGGAAGTTTGAACCACCACAAGTTCGTTCAACATGTTCAGCACTCCAATACACCCCATTCATGCTGGTGCCATTTGCTCCTCCTCCTAACCAGTTCCCCATCCAGGTCATGTAACGTTCCTTCACAGGCTCGCTCAGCACAAGGAACATGACTGGAGACTCACTGGAGACTGGAAAGGAAGAGGGAGGAGCCAGCAGGTGCTGTGTGCTGGAGAGCAGAGAGCGTGGGGGAAGGACAGAGCAGCACCAGCAGGCACTTTCTTTGTCTGGCACAGGGCCGCCATAGGGGTGACAGGGGTTACTTCTGTCAGGGGCCAGGTAGCATAAGAGGGCCCCAATCAGTCCACAAATATCAACTATATTACCCCCACATTCATACATAAATTAACAGCTTCCTTCACACTTTGTGTGCACAGCAAGATGGCAGCTGTATTTCCCATGCTGTGCAGGAAGGCAGAAGTCCCACAGAAGCTCCTGCTTCTCTGCAGTGCAGTGCAGTGTGTTCTGTGCTTTTCTGCAGTGCATTGTGTGCCCTGTGTTGGCAGGGCTGGGAACAGGGCTGTTTTTAGCAGTGGGCAAATTAGGCAACTGCCTGGGGTGCCATTGCCTCATTTTAAAATTATTAGCACTCTTCCTTGGTTCCCTCTGCATGGGGTTAAATTTGAGAAATGTCTGCTCAGTATCAGTTGTCAGTGTAAAGTTCTCTCTGCCGATGCTGCAGAGGTCTCTGACTCTGTTGTCGGTGCTGTGGAGGAGGGGAATCTTGTAACGCTGCTGACTGATATCAAAGAGGGAGAAAGAAGGGAAGTCCTTTGGAATGCTGTACAGAAGCTGTGAGTGAGCCTAATACAGTTTTCTTTTTCATTTTTTTTTTTAAATTTCTTTTTATTGAGAGAGCAGTAAACATGCAAATTCAAACAGATATCTCCATGTTACAGTATATAAGTCAGCTGAGTGTTTTATACAGTATAATATAATGCAATAGTATGTTTACAATGTGGGACCTTCGTGGCCCTTTTTACTCAACATATCTTAGTTATAAACAATAACTCCATATTATATTCCAGACAAACTGTTAACATGATAGAAAGTTCACCTGGATACAGCTCTCAAACTTTTTCTTTTTCTTCCTGTTCCCCCCCCTCATCAACCCTACTTCCCTCCTATACCCCCCCGCCCATGCGGAGATTAAAACTTCTCCCCCCATTATCTTAAACCAAACTGACCTACAAGGCAAGAGCTTCGTAGATGCCCTACCCAAGAAAACTACCCCACCCCTTATATTTAATGAGCATGCAGTGCCTAGGGTGTTCTATTCCTTGTATCTCATTCGATGGTCCGGCACGGAAAGACAAAAAAAAAAAAAAAAAGGGGTAAGCAGGGTGGGAAGACAGAGAGCAAGGGGAGGAACGAGCAGGTGGGGCGGCCTTCAGTGTCTAAGCTTTAGGCATCTAAGTGATTCCATTCCCCTCTCAGGGAGTCCTCCAGAAATGTTACAGTGTTACGGAAAGGGATTAGAACTTGTCTTTGTACTTCTAATTCGAACGTTAAGATCAATCTACGCAATTTCCGTAGAAATGGATTTAGCCTACTTCCCACATCTATTCTAACATCTACTTGTTCAGTAAATAGTTGGGTCCTCAGCATATTTCGAAAATAAGCTATTGAGGGGGTCTGGGCAATCATCCAATGCTTGAGTATGCATTTTCTCGCTAATAATATCAGTAACGTCAGTTCAGAGTCAAACTGTCTATGATGTTGTTCCCAGTCTAAAAACAATATCTTCTGAGGTGTGAAGTCAATATTTATGCCCAGCTTTTTCCTAACCCAGTATTGTAGTGCAATAGGTCCGGCGATTCCATCGAACACTTGGTACACCTGTTCGGCCAGTCAGGTATCCATTTGGCAAGGCATTTAGGGGTCATATATGCCCTATGCAGAAATCTAATTTGTGTCTCCCGTAGGTTTGCTGACAGAGTGGCTTTTCTAGTTTTCTCCAATCCTCTCCGGGCCTCTTCCCACGTGATCTCCTGGAATCCCTCCCTCTGCCAGCCCTTTAAAAGTTCTGGCTGCAGTAGCTGTAGTCTTTTATGTATCAAAGTTTGATAGATCCCTGATAAAGAGAAGCATCCCATCTTGAATAGAGTTTGGGATACTCGGAATGGTGAGCCTTCCCAGAAGTCCGGTCTATTTCTGGTTAGGGTGTCCACATAATGACGTGCCTGCAGGTATGCATAAAAGTGATTGTTTGGCAAGTTGTATTCTCTCTGTAGTGTCGCGAAAGATTTCATGGTTTTCAGTAGTGGGTCCACCAGTGATCCCACATTTTTCAACCCAAGCGCTTCCCAAGCGCAAAACGGTTTCGTATCCATACCTGCCGGAAAATCTGGGTTACCACTTAGTGGTAAAAATGCAGAGCCTAGGTTTATTTTGCCTAGAAATTTGTGAGCTAGGTGCCAGGCCCTTAGCGGGTCTTGATATATAAAATTCCCCTCCAGTATCCCAGCCGCATTTGGTTTGGACATGTGTGGCAAGTATGCCAAAGCTATACCTCCCAAAGCCGCCCGTTCCAGGTTATCTCTATAAAAGTGAGCCGAGCTCATCTGCCAGTCTATAACTAAGCGGATCAGGGCCGCCCAATTGTAGAGTTTGAAATCTGGCAGTGATAGACCCCCATGTAGATAATTCAATGTTAATTTATCTGCTGCAATACGCTATCTACCACCTCGCCACAAGAAGAAACGCATTGCAGAGTTCAACTCTTTCCCATTCGCCTTAGAGAGTAGTAGCGGTAGCATAAGCATAGGGTATAAAAGACGTGGGAGAATAACCATTTTCAAGAGGCTAACCCTTCCCATCAAAGATATTGGATGGGATTTCCAGCTTCTCATCTGCCCACACAGTTTCGCACATAAAGGAGTCAAATTAATTGCATACAGTTTGTTGGGGTTCACATGGATCTGGATTCCTAAATAAGTGATCATTTGGTTTGCTACCGCGAACGGGTAGTCATAGACCTGATTCTCACCCTTATGCAACCAGAGAATTTCTTATTTTTGCATGTTGGCTTTATATCCCGCGAACGCCCCAAAGTCTGACAATGTTTGCACAATTGATGGTATATGGGTCTTCGGTTCTTGAACAAATAGCAGCATATAATCCGCATACAATGCGAGATGTTGAGGGCGCCCAGCTATGTCAATCCCCGGGAATATTTGACGCAGTTTAACTGCCAACGGCTCCAGTGCTAGGTTGAACAGCAAGGGAGACAAAGGACATCCCTGCCTCGTGCCCCATTTCAAAACGATATCTGATGAGTAAAGATGGTTAGAACATATATTGGCTATGGGGGAGGAGTACAGATTTTCTACAAATGCCGTAAAGGGCCCAGAAAAGTAAAATTTTGCCAATGTGTGGAATAAATGGCCCCATTCTACCCTGTCAAAGGCCTTCTCTGCGTCTAATGACAGCAGGAAGGCCTCTGGGATTTGATCCCCCTCTCTAGAATTTCTCCTGTTCCAGAAGTGATGTAAAACTTGCAGGATTCTGCTTACATTCACTACTGATGATCTTGCCATCATGAAACCGGTCTGATCTTCATGAATCAAGTCCGGCAACACAAATTTAAGATGCTCCGCTAGTAGTTTTGTTAAGATCTTATAGTCGGAGTTCAGTAGTGAGATTGGTCTATAAGACTCCGTAAGCAGGGCATCTTTGCCCGCTTTGGGGATAAGAGTAATATGGGCGGCCGTGAAAGTCGTAGCCGGCTTGATTTTCTCTGAGAAATACTTGGTAAACAGGTCAGTGAGCACTGGTGTTACTCTTGTTTTCAGTAGCCTATAAAACTCAATGGGCAGCCCATCCGGGCCTGCCGCTTTACCCAAATTTAAGGTCATAATCGTCCTGTCCACTTCTTCCCTCGTAATTGGCGCATTTAACTGAGTCAATTGCGCCTCCGTTATCTGTGGGAGTTCTATAGAGCTCCAAAATGCCCGCCTCTTCTCCTCTGAGTCACACTGTTTGCTAGTGTAAAGCTCCGAGTAATAGGCAGCGAAGGCTTCCACAATCCTTTCAGGATCCTTCACTAAAGTGCCCTTATGTTTAATGGCTGCAATAAAACGGGTGGAGGATTTTAGGTTAACCAAAGAGGCTAAAAGCCTGCCAGATTTATCTCTGTATCGATAATATTTGCCCCTAGTTCGCAGGAGGGTTTGAGAGGACTGATATGCCAGCAGCGCGTCGTACTCTTTTTTAGTGGCTAAGTATTGCCTGTGGTGTATCAGTGTCATATTGGATCTATAGAGGCCATATTGGGTTGTCAACTTCTCTCTCAATTTCTCCAATCTCTCTGTTTGCAGTTTTTTCCTGTGCGACAAGAAGGCCAAAATATCTCCCGTAAGAACCACCTTGGCTGTTTGCCAAAAGAGCTCCGGGGTCGACGCATGTTGTGCGTTGTTGGCTTGGTAGTCATCCCAAACACCTTCCATGTATTGTTGAAACTCTTGAGAGGTCAACAAGTACTGTGGAAACCTGAGAGCCCTGCGGTTGCTGGATCTGGGTAAGGTGTCCAAGAAGAGACCTACGGGGGCATGGTCAGAGACCACAATATCTCCGATTTTAACATCTACTGTTTGGGGAATTAGGGAGTTTGAAATCATGAATAGATCTATTCGAGACATGGTAGGAGAGGCCCGGGAGACACACGTGAAATCTTTGCCATCTGGGTTCAACTTCCGCCAGATATCAACAACATCCAGCGAGGACACCAATGTTTGGAATGTTTTTAGTTCAAATTTGGTACTGATCTTAGGTTGTGCTCCGACAAAGTGTCTTGTGAGATCCCTAAGCCTGTCACAATGGGGATTAGGGGCCAGATTGAAGTCTCCTCCTATTATGAGAGGGGTGTCTAAAAAGGGGGTTAGTAAGTCAATCAATTTGTTCCAGAATGTCTTGTCCTTATTATTGGGAGCATATAGATTACACAATGTGTACTTTTTACCTGCAATGGTAACCCGAGCTATAACATATCGCCCTTCAGGGTCTGTCAGTACTGTCATGTCCCCCACATCTAGTTTTTTCCCAAATAGAATGGCCACCCCTCTACTGGAAGATTTATAAGAAGCAAAGTCTACCCTCCCGACCCAATCCGTCTTTAATTTCAAGTGTTCTGAATCATTAAGGTGCGTTTCCTGCAGAAACGCAATATCTGCCCCCTTCTTTCTGAGTTGTGTTAATATAGTTTTCCTTTTTATCGGGGAGTGTATACCCCCCACATTCCAGGAGTAAATACTAAATGTCAATGGTGTTCAGGAACCTCTGTGTGCCAAGGGGTATGACAGATACAGGAAGAGAGGGAGGGAGAAAGAGGAGAAAAAAAATAAAATATTCCTACCAGTCTCCGCACCGGACCACCATGTCCCAGAAACCCATGTATCCTTTCTGTTGAGGCGGAACCTACAAGGAGCAGCATCAAAAAATAACATGTTATAAACCAAATTTTGATATATAATACCCTTAAGTTTAAGGAATACATTTCCTCCCTTATGAACATCACCTTTCCATACGTTACAGACAACAAACATTAGCAACAGGAGGGAGGAGGATGTAAAGAAACTGTTAATACATTCTTCAGTCATCATTTTGCATGTATCTTTTCCCCCCTGTAGAGTCACCCTATCTGTAATATAGGTTAGCAGGTGAATAATGCATTTGGACAGGACACAACTTTTGAACACAACTCGTCCTATCTGTAAATACTAACCAAAACAACCCTATAAGATCCATGTCGTAAATAGAGGCGCTGGTAACTATACTCCCCGACTGGAGTAATCTTTTTTTCCTGTTAGCATATGCCATTAACACTTCTAAACCTCAAGAGATATGTTCCCTTCACAGATCATTCTTTTAACCCTCCCCCCCCCTAGCAGAGACAGGGCTCCTGGAGCCATCTTCAGCATCCAAGTACTCTTGTGCAGTTTGTGGTGAGTCAAAAAATTTAGGCCCTCTGGGGGTTGCTATCTTTAGTTTGGCGGGGAAGAGCAAGTATGCCTGCCTACCCTCTCTGTGTAATCTAGAGCATAGTGCTGAGAACTCCCTGCGCTTCTTTACCAGATCTGCCGAATAATCCTGAAACAACAGGATCCTAGAATTTTCATACAGCACTCCATCCATTTTCCTATATGCCCTGAGAACAGCCATTTTAGTTTGAAAATGTAAAAATTTTATCATTACAGGCCTCGCCTGCGCATTACGATCCATGGCAGGTCTCTCAGGGCCCACTCTGTGCGCTCTCTCTACGCTATGCACTAAAGCAGTTGCGGGGATCCCTAACAGAGGGGGGAGAGTAGTTTCAACAAATTTCAAAATCTCATTCGCTTTTACACATTCAGGCAACCCTATCAGGCGAACATTATTCCGCCAGGATCTATTTTCTAGATCATCTATCCTTTGTTGAAGGACTGTGGTATGTTTCTCTAACGCCATTATTTTACTGGAGTGGACGTTTTGTGTGTCTTCCACATCAGAGACCCTATTCTCAACCTCTGATACCCTAGTCGAGAATTGCTTAACCTCTTCTGCAAGAGTATCAACCCCCTTCTGGAGATTCTCTATTTTCGGTAAAAAAAGGGTAGATATTTGTTTGACTATTGGGTGGGGGTCAAGGATATAATTTTCCTGGAGTACATCACTGGTTGAGGCCTGGGTACCCATATCAGATCCCACTTTATTTCTGCGATCTGTATTTTTATTTCTATGCGCCATGCTATTTGGTATTAAGAATTTCTCCATACAATTTCTAGCCACTTATTTCCCAGTCAGTGACTCAACAACTCTCATCTATGTGTGACCTTATTTTGTAACCTGTCACTATTATTTCTCAGGGCTGAAAAGTTAACACAAAAACAAATATATCGCTCTCTCTCTATAGCAAGTCAGACAAACCTCAGCATATATATAGAAAGTTATCAGTTAACATGACAATATCACAAGGCACAATTGCGGCTCAAATGAGACATATACATCTATCAGTTGCTTACAAGTGTCTATCATTGAACCTGCAGTGGAAAAAGAGGTTAATTAGTGAGCCCTTCCCAACTAGTACTCTGATTTATAACACACTGTTCTATAGCAAGTCAGGCAAATCTCAGCATTGATATATAAAGTTATCAGTTAACATGACAATATACCAAGGCACAATTGCAGTTCATTTGAAACATATACATCTATCAGTTGATTGCAAGTGTCTATTTCTGAGCCTGCAGTAGGAGAAAAAAGAAGATTAGTTAGAGAGCCTCTCCCCTCCAATACCCTGATTCATGGCACCGTGTGGAAGAAATTAGACAGTCTATAGTGAGAAGTCCTTGCTATATGTAACGGTTGCCTCTCAGGTTGTGCTGCGTTGTAAGAAGTCCCCTGTAATGTTAACAGGATTCTTTTTCAAAAGATCAGCGGGTATCTTCCCTTTGAATGCACATGAGAGTCAAATATATAAAAGGAGCTCCTGCTCAGACAGGCCTACTGCATGGAACTTTCCCAAATAGAGCCAGGTAGTCTTCCCTTGTTATGCAAGATGGGGATCCTCAAATATATCAGGAATCGTATGCTCAGTCACCCTTGGATAGTGAATCTAACAGTTCTTTTATGGGGGGTCGTTATAGGATATCAAATATTCCCCAAAGGTGTCCCCCAAAGTCACTATTCAGCCTCCGTTAACACTTTCTGTTCTTCTGCCACCTACCTCCTCCCAGAATGGCCTCAAACAAGGGCAATAGTTAAGGTTGACGGAATTGTCTATTACACCTTCTCATCACTATCTGGCAGTTACACAGGGAGAGTATTAACTCTCTGGCTTACCGACATTTGTCACCGGTCAGTCCTCCTCAGATCTCAGTTGCAACCAGGTCCTTTATGTTTTGTTTTCCCAGCACTGCCTTGGAAATATAGCGGCTGTTCAAGTCGGTAGGTGGACTTCTGCGCTGTGTCCTGCTCCGGTGCAATAAGATATCTGGCAGCCTAATCTGCTGCATCCTCACTCACCCGACCAGCCGGTTCGTGTTTGTGGGCCCTGGGTAATCGCACAGTTTCTGGGCCACGTGGTCGTCCGGTAAGATCTTTCTGGTCTCAGGGTGGGTTGGCGGAGATCAGACAATTCGGTCACTCGTAGCGACTAGCTGTCAGCTTCACTGTAGTTTGGCGGGTCAGTTCAGGGAGACACCTCACCAGGCAGGGTCTCTCCACACCGCCCCTTCTTTGTAGCGCGCAAAGATGGCCGCCGCGAGCACGGACCTTTCAGCCACCGGGTCCCTCAGATAGTTATGTGTTGCACTTCGGTGGGGGCAGTTGTTATAGCCAGCCTCTCTGTAGCCCAGACACGATTCCTGTCAAGGGCAAATAGGCTCGGGCAGCAAAATTGGGGTAAAAAATCCACACTTAGTACCAAGGTTGCACGGAGCTCTGTACTAGAGCTGCTATCTCTAAGCCCGCCCACCGGAAGTCAGCTTTTTCATTTTTTTTAATGAAACAAACTGTTTAAGCATTGTCAAAGAAGGTTGCAATTCACTTTCTAGCAGATATACAACCCTCTCTGGCATTCAATGACATTAAACAGCTTGCTTAATAAGTTTATTTTATTTTTTACAGTTTAATCAGTTTAACTCTGCAGTAAAATATTCAACAGCCTGTTCAGGGAACACTGGTATGAATTTACATTAATTTTAGCAGTTATTTTGAATTTTAAAAACTGATTGTTTGATTTTATTCACATTTAGTTATGAAATTTTTCTAATATATAATTACTAACACTCACATGGCCAGACCAGACCTACTTGACTGACCACAAAAGAGTGGAAATCAGTATATTTGGCTTACATGGCACATAATGGAGGGCATATTAAAATTAAAATGGGATATTTGCAAGTGTATTTTATGTCAAATGAGTGAACATGAAAGCTTAATTATAAGCATATCCCATGCTCAGTGCTGTGCAACCTACTGGTGTTATTTATAAATGTGTGTGTTTATGTATATTTTCCTTCTATTTTAGACAATCTGATAGCTATTTGAGCAAAGGAGGGAGGAAATGGTAAGCCTCCTTGCTATAACTAACCCAGAACCACCTTTCAAGAAGGAAAACATAATATATAGTTGTGAACTAACAATTTTAACTAGGCTATTGTCACAGATTCTTGATACTTTCACTTGAAGGGCAGTGGATGAGTCCCTGTATTGTCTCTACAGGGAGTGCAGAATTATTAGGCAAGTTGTATTTTTGAGGATTAATTTTATTATTGAACAACAACCATGTTCTAAATGAACCCAAAAAACTCATTAATATCAAAGCTGAATAGTTTTGGAAGTAGTTTTTAGTTTGTTTTTAGTTATAGCTATTTTAGGGGGATATCTGTGTGTGCAGGTGACTATTACTGTGCATAATTATTAGGCAACTTAACAAAAAACAAATATATACCCATTTCAATTATTTATTTTTACCAGTGAAACCAATATAACATCTCAACATTCACAAATATACATTTCTGACATTCAAAAACAAAACAAAAACAAATCAGTGACCAATATAGCCACCTTTCTTTGCAAGGACACTCAAAAGCCTGCCATCCATGGATTCTGTCAGTGTTTTGATCTGTTCACCATCAACATTGCGTGCAGCAGCAACCACAGCCTCCCAGACACTGTTCAGAGAGGTGTACTGTTTTGCCTCCTTATAAATCTCACATTTGATGATGGACCACAGTTTCTCAATGGGGTTCAGATCAGGTGAACAAGGAGGCCATGTCATTAGATTTTCTTCTTTTATACCCTTTCTTGCCAGCCACGCTGTGGAGTACTTGGACGCGTGTGATGGAGCATTGTCCTGCATGAAAATCATGTTTTTCTTGAAGGATGCAGATTTCTTCCTGTATCACTGCTTGAAGAATGTGTCTTCCAGAAACTGGGAGTTGAGCTTGACTCCATCCTCAACCCGAAAAGGCCCCACAAGCTCATCTTTGATGATACCAGCCCAAACCAGTACTCCACCTCCACCTTGCTGGCGTCTGAGTCGGACTGGAGCTCTCTGCCCTTTACCAATCCAGCCACGGGCCCATCCATCTGGCCCATCAAGACTCACTCTCATTTCATCAGTCCATAAAACCTTAGAAAAATCAGTCTTGAGATATTTCTTGGCCCAGTCTTGATGTTTCAGCTTGTGTGTCTTGTTCAGTGGTGGTCGTCTTTCAGCCTTTCTTACCTTGGCCATGTCTCTGAGTATTGCACACCTTGTGCTTTTGGGCACTCCAGTGATGTTGCAGCTCTGAAATATGGCCAAACTGGTGGCAAGTGGCATCTTGGCAGCTGCACGCTTGACTTTTCTCAGTTCATGGGCAGTTATTTTGCGCCTTGGTTTTTCCACACGCTTCTTGCGACCCTGTTGACTATTTTGAATGAAACGCTTGATTGTTCGATGATCACGCTTCAGAAGCTTTGCAATTTTAAGAGTGCTGCATCCGTCTGCAAGATATCTCAATATTTTTTACTTTTCTGAGCCTGTCAAGTCCTTCTTTTGACCCATTTTGCCAAAGGAAAGGAAGTTGCCTAATAATTATGCACACCTGATATAGGGTGTTGATGTCATTAGACCACACCCCTTCTCATTACAGAGATGCACATCACCTAATATGCCTTATTGGTAGTAGGCTTTCGAGCCTATACAGCTTGGAGTAAGACAACATGCATAAAGAGGATGATGTGGTCAAAATACTCATTTGCCTAATAATTCACACTCCCTGTAGTGTGTCTGTGTATCTATCTATCTATCTATTGGGTTCTTGTAAAGCGTGGCTATTCACCTTTAAGGGTCTCTGGGCGCTGAGGGTTGCAGTTCAGTCGAAGAGCCAGGTCTTGAGGTCCTTTCTGAACTTAGTTAGGGTGGTAGCTTGTCTGAGGTGCAGCATGAGGGTGTTCCAAGTCTTGGCTGCCAGGTGAGAGAAGGATCTGCCTCCCGCTGTGGTTTTCCTGATGCGGGGGATGACAGCAAGGGCTTGGTCGACCGATCAAAGTTGTCTGGTAGGGGTGTAGAAGGTAATGCAGTGGTTCAAGTATTCAGGACCGAAGTTGTGGAGGGCCTTGAATGCGGGGGTGAGAAGCTTAAAGGTTATTCTTTTGTTGATGGGGAGCCAGTGCAGGTCCTGCAGGTGTTTGGTGATGTGGCATTGACGAGGCATGTCAAGGATTAGTCTGGCCGAGGAGTTCTGGATGTGCTGTAGTCTCTTTTGGAGCTTGATGGTGGTGCCGGCGTATGAGTCCAGGATGATGCCTAGATTTCGTGCATGGTTGGTGGGGGTTGGAGGGTGTCCGAGGGCTGTGGGCCACCATGAGTTATTCCATGCGGATGTGGTGGGACCGAGGAGGAGGACTTCGGTCTTGTCTGCGTTCAGCTTTAGGCAGTTGTAGTTCATCCAGGTGGTGACTGCTGTCAGCCCTTCGTGGACGTTTCTCCTGGCGGTGGTGGGGTCACTGGTGAGTGAGATGATTAGCTGGGTGTTGTCGGCATCCATCTTGGATGGCTGTCTTCTTGGTGGTTTTGATGAGGTGGTGGTGGGTAGTGATGGCTTCTTTGTAGGCTGTTTTATTTGAGGGGGTCTTGCTGGATCTCCCGGTCCTTTCCAATCGTCTGCAGTGGCATTTGAAGTCCTGGAGGGCAGGGGTGAACCAACTAGCCTTGTTGGTGGGTTGGTGGTTGGACGGTTTCTTGAGAGGGGCGAGGGTGTTGGCGCAGTCTGTCAGTCAGTGGTGGAGGTTGCGGGCGGAGGAGTTGGCATCTGTGGAGGTAGCTGGGGGGCACTTGTTCAGGGTGGAGTGCAGTTGGTCTTCGGTGATGTTCCAGTTTCTGCAGGGTGGGTGGTGCTGCCGGAGGTGTGCGGTGGGTTTGTTGAAGGAAAAATGTATGCAATGGTGGTCAGTCCAATGGAGTTTGGTGATGTGGTTGACTGAGATGTGGTTGCCTGCAGAGAAGATAGGGTCGAGTGTGTGTCCAGCTAGGTGGGTTGGGGAGTTGACGAGTTGCTTTAGTCTGATGGCTCCAAGGTTTTCTAGGAGGTTGGCAGTGTTGTGGTCATTGGGGTTGTCTAGGTGGACGTTGAGGTCACTGAGGAGGATGTAGTCTGTTGAGGGGAGGGCGTAGGGTGCGATGAGGTCGGTGATGGAGTCACAGAAGGCAGGACGAGGTCTGTAGATGAGGGTGCCATGGAGGGTAGTGTTGGGACTGACCTGGATCTTGAAGTGTAGGTGTTCCAAGCCTGGTGAGTGGTAGTTGGAGCTGGTTGTGACGTGGAGGGAGTATTTGTGGATGATGGTGATGCCTCCTCCCGGTCTGTTGCTGCGGTCCTTGTGGGAGATCTTGTATCCGTCGGGGATGGCGATATCCGGCGTTGATGTGGGGTTCAGCCAGGTTTCGGTAAGGAAGGACACATCTGGGGAGGTGGAGTTGAGCAGGTGTATGTGAGAGTTTCTTTGACCAAATTTTTCTTCTCCACTGACTTTTTAGGCAACTGTGTGTTCTAAAACTATTAGGGACAATGTATTGCCTAAGGGCGCTGACTTATATTGCTGCAGTGTTGCGTTATGTCAGAAATTTGTATTAAAGAGGTTTAGAACAACATTAAAATATTGTGATAAATTATTCCAGATAGATCACCACTCCCACCAGACTATAAAACAGTATAGGTAATCTGCATGTGAGTAAGTGTGATGTGTTGTGTCTGCATTTGTTTGTGTGTGTGTTTCTGTATGTGTGTTACTACCTTTATTCTTCAGTGTAGTCAAATGCAATAATGTGTGCACACATTTTAGTCACTTGGCGAAAACTTGAACTGGGGAAAGGGGGCCCGGCCAATGGTTTAGCCAGGGGCCCCAAAATTTCTTGTGGCGGCCCACTATGTGTCTTGAGTGTGCCTGTCTGTGTTTCATGAGTGCGTGTCTCTAAATATGCCTGTCTAAATGTGTTTCTTTGAGTATGCCTTTCTGTGTGTATGAATGTGCCTATTTGTATGCCTGAGTTTGTGTTTGTACACGATTGTGTGCCTGTGTCTGTGCCTAATTTTCATTTTGAAGCAGGAAGTGGCTGGATGTGTAAAATTGGTACATGGTACTTCCTATTAGATAGTTACATACACACCAAAAAACACTCAGGGTCTGCACATTGGTCTTCATTAGTGACATATTTGACATAGGGGACTATTTACACAGCCCTGGTGTTTGCTGAAATTTCTTAAACTATAAAGAAAAGCTTTCTCAGGTCTGAATCAATACCTGAGGAAGAAAGGAAAACTCTCGAAAGCTTGTCTTTTAAGTATTAGGTTAGTACAATATAAAGGTATCATTGCAAACCACATTACTCTGGTATTTTGTAATCTTATTTATATATATCTATTTAGTTTTTTCAGTGCTATGATTTAGTGGTAAAAATTAAAATGGACCCCCCAGTTTTGACTGTGATATCTTATGTGCCCCCCCTATATATTGTTCCTAGAGTCACCACTGCTCTCATACAACCTTTCTTGTTCCTAAAAACAGCTGCATTTCAGCCCTTAATCAAGTGATTAGACACCTAGTATATACTAGTGGCATAAAATCTTAAATTGATTGCAACTAAGTAACTAAAATATACATTTCTCAGTGTGTGGCGCTCTCCTTTTTTAACTACAATATATATACTAGTCGATAAGCCTGCCCAGAGGGTCTAATTATTTTTTAAACTACAGATGTAGAAACAAAATATTTTGTAACTCTTCTTTTATATAAATATTTAAGCTACAGGTGTAGCAATACTATAATTTTAATGGACTACTATCCTAAATATATTATTAACCCCTAAACTGCAAAATCCCCACATCGCAATACACATAATTACCCTATTAACCCCTAAACCGCAAAACCCCCACATTGCAATAAAACTAATTACCCTATTAACCCCTAATCTGCAAAACCCATACATCACAATAAACCTATTTACCCTATTAACCCCTAAACCACAAAACCCCTACATAGCAATAAAACTATATACCCTATTAAACCCCTAAACCGCAAAACCCCCTACATCACAATAAAACTATTTAACTTATTAACCCTTTAAACCACCAAAACCGACAACACAAATAACTATTTAAATAACTAACGGATAGATTACGAGTTTTGCGTCATGAGTGAAAAAGCAGCGTTATGGCTCTTTTTCACTACCACTGGTATTACGAGTTTTGCAGGTACAGCTGTACCGCACACTTTTTTGGCCGTAACGCAACGTAACTACCACAGCATTCCAAAAGTCCTTTTTCAATGGCACAGCACCGGTATTACGAGTTTGCCTGGCAGGCCAAAAAGTGAATGGTATAGCCTATACCGTCAAGATCCATACCGTAAACTGAAAGTCAGTAGTTATGGGTTTTACGCTACAAAGCTGTACCATAAAACTCATAACTAAAGTGCTAAAAAGTACACTAACACCCATAAACTACCTATTAACCCCTAAACCGAGGCCCTCCCGCATTGCAAACACTAAAATAAAATGATTAACCCCTAATCTGCCGCTCCCGACATCGCCGCCACTATAATAAACATATTAACCCCTAAACCGCTGTACTCCCGCATCACAAACACTAGTTAAATATTATTAACCCCTAATCTGCTGTCCCTAACATCGCTGCAACCTACATTACTGTTATTAACCCCTAATCTGCTGCCCCCCAAAATCGTCGCCACTATACTAAAGTTATTAGTAACCCTAACCCTAACCCTAAGTCTTACCCTAACACCCACTAACTTTAATATAATTAAAATAAATCTAAATAAAACTTACTATTAATAACTAAATAATTCCTATTTAAAACTAAATACTTACCTATAAAATAAACCCTAAGCTAGCTACAATATAACTAATAGTTACATTGTATCTATCTTAGGTTTTATTTTTATTTCACAGGTAAGTTTGTATTTTTTTTAACTAGGTAGATTAGTTAGTAAATAGTTATTAACTATTTACTACCTAGATAAAATAAATACAAATTTACCTGTAAAATAAAACCTAACCGGAGTTACACTAACACCTAACCTTACACTACAATTAAATAAATTACATTAATTAAATACAATTAACTAAATTACAAAAACAAACAAACACTAAATTACACAAAATAACAAAGAAATGATCAAATATTTAAACTAATTACACCTAATCTAATAGCCCTTCAAAATAAAAAATGCCGCCCCCCAAAATAAAAAAAAAACCCTAGCCTAAACTAGCCAATCAGCCAATAGGATTGAGCTAACATTCTATTGGCTGTTCCAATCAGCCAATATAATGCAAGCTCAATCCTATTGGCTGATTGCATCAGCCAATAGTATTGTTTCAACTTTAATTCCGATTGGCTGATAGAATTCTATCAGCTAATCGGAATTCAAGGGATGCCATCTTGGATGACGTCCCTTAAAGGAACCTTCATTCTTTAGTAGCCGTGGAAAGAAGAGAATGCTCCACGCCGGATGTCTTAAAGATGGAGCCGCTCCACGTCGGAAAGATGAAGATAGATGTCGTCTAGATGAAGACTTCTGCCCGTCTGGAGGACCACTTCTTGCCGCTTGGATGAAGACTTCTCCCGTCTTCATTGTGGACTTCTTGTCGCTTGGATGAAGACCTCTCCCGGCTTCGTTGAGGATGGATGTCCGGTCTTCAAAAACTGTAAGTGGATCTTCGGGGGTTAGTGTTAGGTTTTTTTAAGGGTTTATTGGGTGGGTTTTATTTTTAGCTTAGGGTTTGGGCTGAAAAAGAGCTAAATGCCCTTTTAAGGGCAATGCCCATCTAATGCCCTTTTCAGGGCAATGGGGAGCTTACTGTTTTTAGATAGGATTTTATTTGGGGGGGGGTTGGTTGTGTGGGTGGTGGGTTTTACTGTTGGGGGTTGATTGTATTTTTTTTTTTTACAGGTAAAAGAGCTAATTTCTTTGGGGCAATGCCCCACAAAAGGCCCTTTTAAGAGCTATTGGCAGTTTAGTTTAGGCTAGGGTTTGTTTTATTTTGGGGGGGGGGGGTATTTTGATAGGGCTATTAGATTAGGTGTAATTAGTTTAAATATTTGATTTTTTTTTATTTTGTGTAATTTAGTGGGGTTTTTTTTTGTAATTTAGTTAATTGTATTTAATTAATGTAATTTATTTAGTTGTAGTGTAAGGTTAGGTCTTAGTGTAACTCAGGTTAGGCTTTATTTTACAGGTAAATTTGTATTTATTTTAGCTAGGTAGTTAGTAAATAGTTAATAACTATTTACTAACTAGTCTACCTAGTTAAAATAAATAAAAAACTTGCCTGTGGAATACAAATAAAACCTAAACTAGCTACAATGTAACTATTAGTTATATTGTAGCTAGCTTATGGTTTATTTTATAGGTAAGTATTTAGTTTTAAATAGGAATTATTTAGTTAATGATAGTAAGTTTAATTTAGATTTATTTTAATTATATTAAAGTTAGTGGGTGTTAGGGTTAGACTTAGGGTTAGGTTTTGGGGTTAATAACTTTAGAATAGTGGTGCGACATTGGGGGCAGCAGATTAGTGGTTAATAAGTGTAGGTAGGTAGCGACAACATTGGGGGCGGCAGATTAGGGGTTAATAAGTGTAATGTAGGTAGCGGCGATGTTGGGGGCGGCAGATTAGGGGTTAATAAGTGTAATGGAGGTGTCGGCAATGTCAGGGGCAGCATATTAGGGGTGTTTAGACTCTGGGTTTATGTTAGGGTGTTAGGTGTAAACATTTTTTTCCCCATAGGAATCAATGGGGCTGCGTTACGGAGCTTTACGCTTCTTTACTGCAGGTGTTAGGCTTCTATTTAGCAGGCTCTCCCCATTGATGTCTATGGGGAAATAGTGCACGAGCACGTAAAACCAGCTCAAAGCAGTATTGGTATTTGAGTGCGGTATGGAGCTCAATTTTGTTCAACGCTGCAATATTGCCTGCTAACGCTGGGTTTTTGCAAACCTGTAATAGCAGCGCTATAGGGCGGTGAGTGGTGGCAATAACTTGCAAGTTAGCATCGAGCCCGCTCATAAAGCAAAACTCATAATCTAGCCGTAAGTACACTAACCTAACACCCCCTAACCTAACACCCCATTAAATAAACCCAAATTACCTAAACTAATACATTCTAAAGTTACAAAAAATAAAAAAGGCTGACATTATAGAAAATAAAAAATCAAATTACCAAATTTAACAAAATTAAACCTAATCCCTATGAAAATAAAAAAGACCACCAAAATAACCCCCCCTACTCTAAGAATAAACTACCAGTAGTCCTTAAAAGGGCTTTTTGCAGGGCATTGCCCCAAGATAATCAGCTTTTTTTTTTTAAAAAAAATATACAAAGTCCCACCTAACATTAAACCCCCCCCACCCCCAATATAAAAGAACCTAACACTAAAAAACCTAAACTACCCATTACCCTGAAAAGGGCATTTGTTTGGGCATTGCCCTTAAAGGGGCATTTAGCTCTTTTACTGCCCATCCCTAATCTAAATAAAACAAACCCCCCCAAAAAAACTTTAAAAATCCTAAATCTAACCCCCAGGTTGGTGCTCACGGTTCCTGAAGTCCAGCGGAGAAGATCCTGTTCCAGGCGGAGAAGTCTTCATCCAAGCACAAGCTCTTCTTCTTCCAGGAACATCCTGCGCGGAGCGGTGCTGATGACTGCGGAGCTGAAGACTGGCGACCCTGGAACTGCAGACTGTCGACCGTGGAGCCATGGAGCGTGGAGGATCCTCTTTGTACGATCTCCGCCATACACTGAATAGTGAATTCAAGGTACGTGATTAAAGATGATGTCCCTTGAATTCCTATTGGCTGATTTAATTCTTCCAATTTAAATATCCAATAGGATGAGAGCTACTCAAATCCTATTAGCTGTTCAAATCAGCCAATAAGATGAGGGCAAGTGAAATTTTATTGGCTATTCAAATCAACCAATAGAATTGCACTTGCTCTTATCCTATTGGCTAATTTAAACAGCCAATATTCCATTGAGGATGCGTGCGCAACTGCCGACGGCGACGGACATTACAAATGCAATTATAGTATATATATATATATATATATATATATATATATATATATATATATATATATATATATCTTAAGGATCATTAAATACAATTACACTATCAACAAATTCATAATAGTCTGTAAAAGGCAGGGAAATAGCACCTACCATGAATTTTATGTAGAAATAGTTTTAATTAAAGTTTTACAAACAAATAAACATTGATTTACACAGTACATAAGGAGTATCAGTACATTTTCCATAAGTCCCATTCTACTCATTACGTGTTAAAAAAAGTGTACATTCTTTCGGATGAATCAATAGTAGAAACGTCTAGAGAACGAGAATGTAGTTTCAGGATCTATCTTGGTCTGGGTGGGTGGGTATCTTGGTAATTTAATGTTTACACAACATACATTATTAGTACAAGATATACTGTTCAACCATGTGTCTGATTAAACATGCATAAAATTAAGCTCAATACAGAGAACAATACATAACAATGTAAAAAAAAAGCAAAAAAGTAAAAATAACAAAACAAAAATAAACAATAGTTAATAAAAAAAAGGGTCAATAAAAATAGTTTTAATTGCTGTGTCTTAACATACAAGTGGTGGAGAGTATTGTTTAAGTTAAAGGGTGTATGCATAGGAGGAAAGGTCTTGTGAAGTTGCTTAGTTAACAGAACTTTATCCCACTCGCTTTTAATTGCCATTTATCATCCAGTAGTGCCAAATTTTTGTGAAATGTGTCTTCTGTATCTAGAATCCTTGCTGCGGATTCATACATTAAATATGTTGTTTTAAATTTGGACATCATCTCATGCCACAATAGTATGCCCTCTTTTTAATGCCTGGCAATGCAGCTTCTTGTAGTGGTGCATAGAGTTCTACCACAAATTTTAAATGAGCAAATAGATTTTTTCAGCAAATCTAAAAATGTCCTTGTATCATATGACAGCCAACTGTGAACTCCTACAAATGTAATCAAAAATAGCAAAGGATCCAAACAACCTCCATGATAAGTAAACACAGTCTTTATTGAGAAGCCATGTTAAAACGAATGCACAAGAAAATATGTAAGACCTGTCTTCTTTCATGACATTGATATCGAAGCACTGCTATTTGGGACATGGTATCTCTTATTTAAAGGTGCTAGTTGGTAAGGCTCTGCCTCTTCATGCTGGGTGCCATCATCTTATTGCACACATATGGCTGCTCCCTTTGACAAAAGTAATGTACATTAACTGATTAGTTGCTTTTGAAAGCTGTACCTTGTACTTCAGTTTAGCTCACACAATAAAGAGCACACACTTTACATTTTACAAGTTAAAATGTTACATAAGAGAAGAGTTTGAAAGAGAACTTCAGCCACAGAAAAAAACAACAGCATGGCGAATAGCTACCACAGTATTGTTGTTGTAGCCAAAGGTATAATATTCCTTTCAGAGTTTTGCTGAATTTTTGGACTTTCCAAATGTTATGGCCCTGAACTATTGAAAACTCGTCTAAACCTCTATTAAAGGGACATTAATTGTTTTCTTTCATGATTTAGAAAGAGCATGCATTTTTAAACATCTTTGGTTGGCTGTGTGCATTACCATTTCTTAAACAAAGAATATCTGAAGAATGAAGCAAATTAAATAAAATAAATAAATTGGAATGTTGTTTAAAATTGTATTCACTATCACCTAGATTACAAGTTTTGCGTTGCGGCTTGTAACGTTGAAAATATGGCATTTTCAGTGTTAAAACAGCACCGCAGCTATTACAAGTCTTGCCGGTATTGCTGTACCGCACACCTTTTAGCGTGTAACGCAATGTCGTTTTTTCATGGGATTCCCAGAGTGCCGGTATTACGAGTTTTGCGATACGGCTAAAAAGTGAGAGTTACAGTCTAAAACAACAAGATCTGTACTGCCATCTAAAGTCAATAGTTATGAGTTTTACACTACAAAGCTGTAGCATAAAACTCATAACTAAAGTGTTACAAAGTACACTAACACCCATAAACTACCTATTAACCCCTAAACAGAGGCCCTCCCGTATCGCAAACACTATATTAAATTTATTAACCCCCTAATCTGCCGCTCCCAACATCGCCACCACTAAAATAAAAATGTATTAACCCCTATCCCGCCGCTCCCCGACATTATCGCCACTATAATAAACGTATTAACCCCTAAACTGCCACCGTCCCCTAATCTTCCGTCCGCCCACACCGCCGCTATAAAAAAACCTATTAACCCCTAAACCGCAAACCCCCCACAACGAAATATACTAAAATAAACTATTAACCCCTAAACCGAAAGCCTCCTCACAATGAAATAAACTAATTTAAACTAGTAAACCCTAAACCTAATGACCCCCTAACTTTATATTAAAATTGCAATTTCCCTAGCTTAAATTAAATTAAAACTTACCTGTCAACATAAAAAAAAAATTTGAAACTAACAATTAAACTATTATAATTATTAAACTAAAATTAAACTAACTACCAATTAAATAAAACTAAACTACCAATAAAAAATCCTAACACTACTCTAAAAATTACAAAAAGTATCTACACTGTTACCCTAACACTGCGCTAACTGAACCACCGCCGTAGGGATCAATACCTACTTTGAATATCTGGATGTGCCCTGCACCCCTGACTTAATATGAATATATAAAAACACAATATTTACAATAATATATAGTCAGGATGAGCTGAACAATAAGCACTCCTTATCACATAGGCATATTTTCTTTACCGTTCTTTACAGCGATATCAATGGTATCTGTTAACAAATATACATGTAATTCAGGCCAAAAAATCTCTTTATGTCAATTGTACATATAAATATAATTCAGGCAAAAAATCTTTATGTTAAACGGTACTAAGAAAATACTAACACAAATGGGCTAAGTACAATTACATTAAATTTTGCTATTGGTCTCACCTCGATGTCCCAAGGAGTATGGTAAAGATTGCTGTATATTCAGATTCTTGTATGTAAATCCTCCTGTCTCTGTAACTGAGAGCGGTGCTGCTTCACTGATCGCAGGACGCTGAAGAGCGCCCAAACAACTGGTAACTGTGAACACAAAAGAAGAACAGAGCGCAACCGCAACTCAAGGTAAAAGTTTTATTAATTCTTCGAGCGCTAAAAACAAATTGCACTTACAAGATATTGGCAATATTTAGGCCTTATGATTTAAAAGTCCGCCGGACCACAATCTCGCTGACAGCCCTCCACGCTGAAATCTGGTATGGCGTCTCCGTGAAATCCGCAGGCACAGGTGTTAATGACCAGGATGTAACGATACTTGCAAGGGCAATTGATATAACAGTCTGCAACAGTGTCCATTTGTTTAACTTTGGTCTACGCGTTTCGTTCTTTTCAATAGGACTTTCTCAAGACTCAGGGCATATATAGTTCGCGGGGATCCTCATTTTAAAGCACCAGCTACAATTCTATAGGCTAGCCCACAAACCAATCCAAAGGACCGATCAGACACACCTACTCCCAGTCTAATTTTGCTGCGGTGTGTTTGACAGGAGCTGCCGGTCTCTATACTAACACATTCATTAAAAACAACAATCTAATTAATGTGAATTGAACTTAAACAATCCTCTAATAATTTTTATAAAAAGGATACATACATCTAAAACACATTATAACTAAAACCACAAAATGTTAATACTCAACGAAATTCACGATTAAAAGAAAATTAACTAGATGCTCTGCAGAAAGTTCTTAAAGGGATATTTTCACTACCTTCTCATATCAATACCCACTAATGCTCTGCTAAAAATAATTACCTATTGATTATTACTTATTGTACCAACACCAATCTTGACTATTCTTGATATAATATATAATTACCTAAAAGCTCAATTAAAAAATATTAATTTCTAATAAAACTTTTTTTATTATTTCACGTAAATTAATTGCTACTTAAAACGATCCATTCAAATGACAAATCCATTCTACAGAATAAATATGAGCATGGAAACAGGGAATTAATTTAATTTTATTTACATTATATTTTATTTTATTTTGTTTTATTCTATCTATACACTTCTTTATCACTTCACAGAATTAAATCATAAATGCTTGTAGGTCCAAATCTATATTTAACCCTTTTGGGAACAGACAATCTAGAGATTGGATCCACTTTGTTTCTCTTTTCCTCAGCTCAGTTAATCTTTGATGTAGGTTAGTGGTCACAGATACTGTTTCTAAGATACTGATTCTTTGACTGCTAGGGTCATTTTTATGAAATATTATAATGGTCAGATATGCTATGTGTCTTGAGGCCTTGTTCTATGTTGTAAATGTGCTCATAACATCTACGCTTCACTTTTCTTTTTGTCCTGCCCACATAGACACACCCACATTTACAAGTTAAACTATACACAACATATGTGGATTGACAGGTACCTCGTGATTTAATGGGAAATGATCTTAATTGACTAGTATCCATAATAGAGTCCCTATTCCAAATTAAGGGGCACATACAATAGTTTTTACGGCCACACTTAAAGGTCCCTGGTTTCCCTTTAGCCCAATGATCTAATGTTCCATTGACTCGTTGTTTGTTACTTTCTAACATTGGTAATTTAGAAGGTGCAAGAATATTCTTAAGGTTCCTATTTTTCTTATATACAATATTGGGTTTGTCTTTAATTACATCCCGAAGTAAGGGGTCTGCCTGCAGAATCCCCCAATGCTTATTTAGAATTTTTTTAAAAAAAACAGAACCTTCATTGAAGGTAGTTATAAATCTAATTGTAATATCTTTAGACCCTTCACTATTCTTTTCTTTTGGACATAAAAGCAAATCCCTACTACACACTGTGTTCCTATTTCTAGCTTCAATTATTAGATTCTTATCATACTCTTTCTCCAGGAATTTCTTTTCTAAGACATCCGCTTCCTTATTGAAATCCTCTACTTTAGTGCAATTTCTACGCACCCTCCGAAACTGCCCATAAGGAATATTTTGAATCCATGATCTTTTATGGCCACTGTTGGCATTTAAGAATCCATTTCTGTCAGTGGGTTTACGGAAATTTTTCACCATTACTGTGTTTGGAGTATCCTCACTGAAAAATTCCACGTCCAAGAATTCTACACTAACTTTTGACATTTTACTGGTGAACAATAAATTAAAAGAATTACTGTTCATATAACTGATAAATTCTTTGGCCAATATTTCATCTCCTTGCCAAATAATAATGATATCGTCAATGTATCTTAGATACCTGACGATATAATTTAAAAAAGGATTATTATTCCATATTTTTATTTCCTCAAACTGAGCCATATAGATATTGGCATAAGAGGGTGCCATTGGAGTGCCCATGGTAGTCCCTTGGGTCTGCCTGTAAAAATTCCCTTGAAAGTTAAAATAATTCTTACTCAGTATAAAGTCTATGGCCTAGATTTGGAGTTTGGCGTTAGCCGTGAAAACCAGCGTTAGAGGCTCCTAACGCTGGTTTTAGGCTACCGCCGGTATTTGGAGTCGTGTAGGTAAGGGTCTAACGCTCACTTTTCAGCCGCGACTTTTCCATACCGCAGATCCCCCTACGCCATTTGCGTATCCTATCTTTTCAATGGGATCTTTCTAACGCCGGTATTTAGAGTCGTTTCTGAAGTGAGCGTTAGAGCTCTAACGACAAAACTCCAGCCGCCGAAAAAAAGCAGGAGTTAAGAGCTTTCTGGGCTAACGCCGGTTCATAAAGCTCTTAACTACTGTACCCTAAAGTACACTAACATCCATAAACTACCTATGTACCCCTAAACTGATGTCCCCCCACATCGCCGCAACTCGATAAAAACATTTTAACCCCTAATCTGCCGACCGCCACCTACGTTATCCTTATGTACCCCTAATCTGCTGCCCCTAACACTGCCGACCCCTGTATTATATTTATTAACCCCTAACCTGCCCCCCTCAACGTCGCCTCCACCTGCCTACACTTATTAACCCCTAATCTGCCAAGCGGACCTGAGCGCTACTATAATAAAGTTATTAACCCCTAATCCGCCTCACTAACCCTATAATAAATAGTATTAACCCCTAATCTGCCCTCCCTAACATCGCCGACACCTAACTTCAATTATTAACCCCTAATCTGACGACCGGAGCTCACCGCTACTATAATAAATGGATTAACCCCTAAAGCTAAGTCTAACCCTAACACTAACACCCCCCTAAGTTAAATATAATTTAAATCTAACGAAATTAATTAACTCTTATTAAATAAATTATTCCTATTTAAAGATAAATACTTACCTGTAAAATAAATCCTAATATAGCTACAATATAAATTATAATTACATTGTAGCTATTTTAGGATTAATATTTATTTTACAGGCAACTTTGTAATTATTTTAACCAGGTACAATAGCTATTAAATAGTTAAGAACTATTTAATAGTTACCTAGTTAAAATAATAACAAAATTACCTGTAAAATAAGTCCTAACCTAAGTTATAATTAAACCTAACACTACCCTATCAATAAATTAATTAAATAAAATACCTACAATTACCTACAATAAAACCTAACACTACACTATCAATAAATAAATTAAATACAATTTCTACAAATAACTACAATTACATAAACTAACTAAAGTACAAAAAATAAAAAAGAACTAAGTTACAAAAAATAAAAAAATATTTACAAACATAAGAAAAATATTACAACAATTTTAAACTAATTACACCTACTCTAAGCCCCCTAATAAAATAACAAAGACCCCCAAAATAAAAAAATGCCCTACCCTATTCTAAATTAATAAATTTAAAAGCTCTTTTACCTTACCAGCCCTGAACAGGGCCCTTTGCGGGGCATGCCCCAAGAAAATCAGCTCTTTTGCCTGTAAAAAAAAACATACAATACCCCCCCCAACATTACAACCCACCACCCACATACCCCTAATCTAACCCAAACCCCCCTTAAATAAACCTAACACTAAGCCCCTGAAGATCTTCCTACCTTGTCTTCACCATCCAGGTATCACCGATCCGTCCTGGCATCCGGTGCTGAAGAGGTCCAGAAGAGGCTCCAAAGTCTTCCTCCTATCCGGCAAGAAGAGGACATCCGGACCGGCAAACATCTTCTCCAAGCGGCATCTTCGATCTTCTTCCATCCGGTGCGGAGCGGGTCCATCTTGAAGCAGCCGACGCGGATCCATCCTCTTCTTCCGGCATCTCCCGACGAATGACGGTTCCTTTAAGGGACGTCATCCAAGATGGCGTCCCTCGAATTCCGATTGGCTGATAGGATTCTATCAGCCAATCGGAATTAAGGTAGGAATATTCTGATTGGCTGATGGAATCAGCCAATCAGAATCAAGTTCAATCCTATTGGCTGATCCAATCAGCCAATCAGATTGAGCTCGCATTCTATTGGCTGTTCCGAGACGCCGGAAGAAGAGGATGGATCCGCGTCGGCTGCTTCAAGATGGACCCGCTCCGCACCGGGGTTAATACATTTATTAGAATAGCGGTGAGCTCCGGTCGGCAGATTAGGGGTTAATAATTGAAGTTAGGTGTCGGCGATGTTAGGGAGGGCAGATTAGGGGTTAATACTATTTATGATAGGGTTAGTGAGGCGGATTAGGGGTTAATAACTTTATTATAGTAGCGCTCAGGTCCGCTCGGCAGATTAGGGGTTAATAAGTGTAAGGGTAGGGGTGTTTAGACTCGGGGTACATGTTAGAGTGTTAGGTGCAGACGTAGGAAGTGTTTCCCCATAGGAAACAATGGGGCTGCGTTAGGAGCTGAACGCTGCTTTTTTGCAGGTGTTAGGTTTTTTTTCAGCTCAAACAGCCCCATTGTTTCCTATGGGGGAATCGTGCACGAGCACGTTTTTGAGGCTGGCCGCGTCCGTAAGCAACTCTGGTATCAAGAGTTGCATTTGCGGTAAAAATGCTCTACGCTCCTTTTTTGGAGCCTAATGCAGCATTTTTTTGAACTCTCGATAAAAGAGTTAATTTTATGGTGCGGCCAGAAAGAAGCCCGCGGAGCGTTAACAGCCCATCTACCGCCAAACTCCAAATCTAGGCCTATTACTTTAATTAAAAACTCCAATTGTTTGCTTGATATACCACTATTGGCTCCAATAATATTGAAGGCTTCAATTCCTTTACTGTGGGGAATACTAGTGTATAATGATGATACGTTGCACGTTATCCACAAATAATCCTCTTTCCATATTAAACCTTCTAACTGTGTGATAATGTCCAACGTATCCTTGATGTAAGATTTAATATTTTTAACAATAGGCTGCATAAAAAAATCGATGTAAGTCGATAAATTGCTAGTAATAGACTCTACCCCTGAAATAATGGGGCGACCAGGGGGATTATAGGAGTCCTTATGGAGCTTGGGAATATGATAAAAGATTGGTATTTTCGGGTGGGGGTTATATATAAATCCAAATTCATCATTATTTAGGATTAATTCATTTTTGGCTTCAATTAAAATGTTTAACAGCTGTTTATTATATTCGACAGTGGGATCTTTAGTTAATTTCTCATATGTTTGTGCATCTCCCAATAGCCGGAATGCTTCATTCAAATAATCACCCCTATTTTGAACAATGATCCCCCACCCTTATCTGCCTGTCTGATGACCAACTGTTTATCATTCTTCAACTTATTAAGGGATACTCTTTCTTGCTGATTTAAATTGTCTTTAAATTTAAATTTATTTTTAAAGGTACCTGAATCAAAATATCTATTTAATTCTTCAGTCATTAACGTATTAAACACTGGAATATATTCCCCTTGTGTAGATGTTGGATTAAAAGATGATATACGCTTGAAATTACTATGTTTGATTTCAACCTCAGTGTCATGTAAACTCAGTTCTAGCAAATCCTCCAACTCCAGGTTCACTTTCGTCTTTACATCTTCTGCTGTGTCTTTTAACTCATTTAGGCCTAGATTTAGAGTTTTGTCGGTAACGACCCGCATAGCTAACGCCGGCTTTTTTCTGTCCGCTCCATAAAAATAACTCTGGTATTGAGAGTCCACAAAAAGGCTGCGTTAGGCTCCAAAAAAGGAGCGTAGAACATTTTTAACGCAGCTTCAACTCTCGATACCAGAGTTGCTTACGCAAGCGGCAAGCCTCAAAAACGTGCTTATGCACGATTCCCCCATAGGAAACAATAGGGCTGTTTGAGCTGAAAAAAAACCTAACACCTGCAAAAAAGCCGCGTTCAGCTCCTAACGCAGCCCCATTGTTTGCTATGGGGAAACACTTCCTACGTCTGCACCTAACACCCTAACATGTACCCCGAGTCTAAACACCCCTAGCCTTACACTTATTAACCCCTAATCTGCCGCCCCCGCTATCGCTGACCCCTGCATATTATTTTTAACCCCTAATCTGCCGCTCCGTAAACCGCCGCTACTTACATTATCCTTATGTACCCCTAATCTGCTGCCCCTAACACCGCCGACCCCTATATTATATTTATTAACCCCTAATCTGCCCCCCTCAACGTCGCCTCCACCTGCCTACACTTATTAACCCCTAATCTGCCGAGCTGACCTGAGCGCTACTATAATAAAGTTATTAACCCCTAATCCGCATCACTAACCCTATAATAAATAGTATTAACCCCTAATCTGCCCTCCCTAACATCACCGACACCTAACTTCAAACATTAACCCCTAATCTGCTGACCGGAGCTCACCGCTACTATAATTAATGTATTAACCCCTAAAGCTAAGTCTAACCCTAACACTAAAACCCCCCTAAATTAAATATAATTTTAATCTAACGAAATTAATTAACTCTTATTAAATAAATTATTCCTATTTAAAGCTAAATACTTACCTGTAAAATAAATCCTAATATAGCTACAATATAAATTATAATTACATTGTAGCTATTTTAGGATTAATATTTATTTTACATACAACTTTGTAATTATTTTAACCAGGTACAATAGCTATTAAATAGTTAAGAACTATTTAATAGTTACCTAGTTAAAATAATAACAAAATTACCTGTAAAATAAATCCTAACCTAAGTTACAATTAAACCTAACACTACACTATCAATAAATTAATTAAATAAAATACCTATAAGTATCTACAATTAAACCTAACACTACACTATCAATAAATAAATTAAATACAATACCTACAAATAACTACAATGAAATAAACTATCTAAAGTACAAAAAATAAAAAAGAACTAAGTTACAAAAAATAAAAAAATAAATTTACAAACATAAGAAAAATATTACAACAATTTTAAACTAATTACACCTACTCTAAGCCCCCTAATAAAATAACAAAGACCCCCAAAATAACAAAATGCCCTACCCTATTCTAAATTACTACATTTCAAAGCTCTTTTACCTTACCAGCCCTGAACAGGGCCCTTTGCGGGGCATGCCCCAAGAAATTCAGCTCTTTTGCCTGTAAAAAAAACATACAATACCCCCCCCCAACATTACAACCCACCACCCACATACCCCTAATCTAACCCAAACCCCCCTTAAATAAACCTAACACTAAGCCCCTGAAGATCTTCCTACCTTGTCTTCACCCTACCAGGTTCACTGATCCATCCTGAAGAGCTCCTCCGATGTCCTGATCCAAGCCCAAGCGGGGGGCTGAAGAGGTCCATGATCCGGCTGAAGTCTTCATCCAAGCCAGAGCTGAAGAGGTCCATGATCCGGATGAAGTCTTCATCCAAGCGGGAGCTGAAGAGGTCCATGATCCGGATGAAGTCTTCTATCAACGGCATCTTCAATCTTCTTTCTTCCGGATCCATCTTGCAGACCTCCGACGCGGAACATCCTCTTCTCCCGACGCCTACTAGCCGAATGACGGTTCCTTTAAGGGACGTCATCCAAGATGGCGTCCCTCGAATTCCGATTGGCTGATAGGATTCCAATCAGCCTATCAGATTGAGCTCGCATTCTATTGGCTGATCAGAACAGCCAATAGAATGCAAGCTCAATCTGATTGGCTGATCGAATCAGCCAATCGGATTGAACTTGATTCTGATTGGCTGATTCCATCAGCCAATCAGAATATTCCTACCTTAATTCCGATTGGCTGATAGAATCCTATCAGCCAATCGGAATTCGAGGGACGCCATCTTGGATGACGTCCCTTAAAGGAACCGTCATTCGGCTAGTAGGCGTCGGGAGAAGAGGATGTTCTGCGTCGGAGGTCTGCAAGATGGATCCGGAAGAAAGAAGATTGAAGATGCCGTTGATAGAAGACTTCATCCGGATCATGGACCTCTTCAGCTCCCGCTTGGATGAAGACTTCATCCGGATCATGGACCTCTTCAGCTCCCGCTTGGATGAAGACTTCAGCCGGATCATGGACCTCTTCAGCCCCCCGCTTGGGCTTGGATCAGGACATCGGAGGAGCTCTTCAGGACGGATCGGTGAACCTGGTAGGGTGAAGACAAGGTAGGAAGATCTTCAGGGGCTTAGTGTTAGGTTTATTTTAGGGGGGGTTGGGTTAGATAAGGGGTATGTGGGTGGTGGGTTTTAATGTTTGGGGGTGGTATTGTATGTTTTTTTTTTCAGGCAAAAGAGCTGAATTTCTTGGGGCATGCCCCGCAAAGGGCCCTGTTCAGGGCTGGTAAGGTAAAAGAGCTTTGAAATGTAGTAATTTAGAATAGGGTAGGGCATTTTGTTATTTTGGGGGTCTTTGTTATTTTATTAGGGGGCTTAGAGTAGGTGTAATTAGTTTAAAATTGTTGTAATATTTTTCTTATGTTTGTAAATATTTTTTTATTTTTTGTAACTTAGTTCTTTTTATTTTTTGTACTTTAGATAGTTTATTTCATTGTAGTTATTTGTAGGTATTGTATTTAATTTATTTATTGATAGTGTAGTGTTAGGTTTAATTGTAACTTAGGTTAGGATTTATTTTACAGGTAATTTTGTTATTATTTTAACTAGGTAACTATTAAATAGTTCTTAACTATTTAATAGCTATTGTACCTGGTTAAAATAATTACAAAGTTGCCTGTAAAATAAATATTAATCCTAAAATAGCTACAATGTAATTATAATTTATATTGTAGCTATATTAGGATTTATATTACAGGTAAGTATTTAGCTTTAAATAGGAATAATTTATTTAATAAGAGTTAATTAATTTCATTAGATTAAAATTATATTTAATTTAGGGGGGTGTTAGTGTTAGGGTTAGACTTAGCTTTAGGGGTTAATACATTTATTAGAATAGCGGTGAGCTCCGGTCGGCAGATTAGGGGTTAATAATTGAAGTTAGGTGTTGGAGATGTTAGGGAGGGCAGATTAGGGGTTAATACTATTTATTATAGGGTTAGTGAGGCGGATTAGGGGTTAATAACTTTATTATAGTAGCGGTGCGGTCCGCTCAGCAGATTAGGGGTCAATAAGTGTAGGCAGATGGAGGCGACGTTGAGGGGGGCAGATTAGGGGTTAATAAATATAATATAGGGGTCGGCGGTGTTAGGGGCAGCAGATTAGGGGTACATAGCTATAATGTAGGTGGCGGCGCTTTGCGGTCGGCAGATTAGGGGTTAATTATTGTAGGTAGCTGGCGGCGACGTTGTGGGGGGGAGATGAGGGGTTAATAAATATAATACAGGGGTCGGCAGTGTTAGGGGCAGCAGATTAGGGGTACATAAGTATAACGTAGGTGGCGGTCGGCAGATTAGGGCTTAAAAAATGTAATAGAGTGGCGGCGATGTGGGGGGGCCTCAGTTTAGGGGTACATAGGTAGTTTATGGGTGTTAGTGTACTTTAGAGTACAGTAGTTAAGAGCTTTATGAACCGGCGTTAGCCCAGAAAGCTCTTAACTACTGACTTTTTTCCTGCGGCTGGAGTTTTGTCGTTAGATGTCTAACGCTCACTTCAGACACGACTCTAAATACCGGAGTTAGAAAGATCCCATTGAAAAGATAGGATACGCAATTGACGTAAGTGGATCTGTGGTATGGAAAAGTCGCGGCTGAAAAGTTAGCGTTAGACCCTATTTTGAGTGACTCCAAATACCGGAGTTAGCCTAAAACCAGCGTTAGGAGCCTCTAACGCTGGTTTTCACGGCTACCGCCAAACTCCAAATCTAGGCCTTTGTGTTCTTAAAATTTCAACATCTTTTTTATCCCATAGGTTCTCTGTTTGATCTTTCATGTTTACCACTTTATATGTCATGCTGGTTTTGGCATAATACCTCTTTAGATTTAATTTGCGTACAAATTTTTGAAGGTCAATATATGTCTAGAATTTATTTGGAAGTTGTTTGGGGGCAAATTTAAGCCCTTTATTTAACAACAGTATATCTGAATTAGTTAATTCAGTATTAGATAAATTGTAAACATTTTCTTTAGCTTTGTCTAAACATTGTTCCTTTCTCTCTGTTTCTTTGGTTCTTTTGCCACTTCGTTTTCCTCTAATTACAAAAAAATAAAAACTAACTAAATTACAAAAAAAACAACACTAAATTACGAAAAATAACATACAAATGATCAAAAATAAAAAAGAATTACACCTAATCTAATAGCCCTATCAAAATAATAAGCCCCCCCCAAAATAAAAAAAAACTAGCCTACAATAAACTACCAATGGCTCAAAGATATCAACTCTTTTACCTGTAAAAATAAAATACAAACAACCCCCAACAGTAAAACCCACCACCCAACCAACCCCCCAAATAAAAAAACCTAAACCTAAGCTAACCATTGCCCTGAAAAGGGCATTTGTATGGGCATTGCCCTTAAAAGGGCACTTAGCTCTTTTACATTGCCCAAACCCAAATCTAAAAAAAAAAACACCCAAAAAACCCTTAAATAAACCTAACACTAACCCCCGACGATCCACTTACAGTTGTTGAAGTCCCGCTTAAAGGATCTTTATCCAGCCGGTGAAGCCATCATCCATGCAGCAAGAAGTCTTCATCCAGACAGCCACTTCTATCTTCATCCAGCCGGCGAAGTCCTCATCCAGGCAGCAAGAAGTCTTCATCCAGGCGGCCTCTTCGAACTTCATCCAGCCGGCGCGGAGTGGGTCCATCCTGTAGACATCCGGCACAGAGCATCCTCTTCATACGGTCGCCGCCGTACACTGAATCCTATTGGCTATTCAAATCAGGATTTAAGCAGCTCTCATTCTATTGGCTAATTTGAATTAGCCAATACAATGAGAGCTGCTTAAATCCTATTGGCTGATTTGAACAGCCAATAGGATTTTAGCAGCCCTAATTCCTATTGGCTGATTCAAAATTTTCAACCAAATGGAATGCAAGGGACACCATCTTGTATCACGTCCCGTGCATTGAAGATTCAGTGCACGGTGTCGACCATATGAAGAGGATGCTCTGCGCCGGATGCCTTCAAGATGGACCCACGCCTCCGGGCTCAAGATAGAAGATGCCGCCTGGAGGAAGATTGAAGAGGCCGTCTGGATGTAGATTGAAGAGGCCGTCTGGGTGAAGACTTCTCACCGCTTGGATCAAGACGTCGCCGCCAGGATGAAGATTGAAGAGGCCGATTGGATGAAGACTTCTCCGGGATGAAGATCGTTCAAGCAGGACTTCAAAAACTGTAAGTGGATCATCAGGGGGTTAGTGTTAGGCTTTTTTAAGGGTTTATTGGGTGGGTTTTATTTTTTAGTTTAGGGTCTGGGCAGTAAAAGAGCTAAATGTTATATTGTAGCTAGCTTACGTTTTATTTCACAGCTAAGTATGTATTTAGTTTTAAATAGGTATTATTTAGTTAATAATTGTAAATTTAATTTAGATCTAATTTAATTATGTAAAAGTTAGGGGGGTTAGGATTAGATTTAGGGTTAGGTTTAGGGTTAGGTTTAGGGTTAATATAGTTTAATTTAGCTTATTGCAATGTGGGGGGGGGGCTGGCGGTTTAGGGGTTAATAGGTTTATGTTGCTAATTATTGAAATTTAATTTAGCTATATTTTTATTATGTTAAAGTTAGGGGGTGTTAGGGTTAGGTTTAGGGTTACGTTAGGGTTAGAGTTACATTAGGGTTATGTTAGGGTTAGGTTTAGGGGTTAATACAGTTTAATTTAGCTTATTGCAATGTGGGAGGGCTGGTGGTTTGGGGGTTAATAGGTTTATTTAGTTAATAATTGTAAATTTAATTTAGCTATAGTTTTATTATGTTAAAGTTAGGGGGTGTTTGGGTTAGGTTTAGGGTTACATTAGGATTAGGGTTACGTTAGGGTTATGTTAGGGTTAGGTTTAGGGGTTAATATAGTTTAATTTAGCTTGTTGTGATGGGGGGCTGGCAGATTATGGGTTAATAAATGTAGTATAGTGGCGGCGATATCGGGAACGGCACATTAGGGGTTAATATTTTTTTTTTAGATAGCGACGATATTGGGAGCCGCAGATTAGGGGTTAATAACTGTATGCAGGCATCAGCGATGTTACGGAACTTTTGTTTCCACAATCGCAGGTGTTAGTTTTTTTTTTTGCCGGCACTCCCCATTAATGTCTATTGAGAAATCGTGCACAAGCACGTCTCAGCAGCGCTCTGATTGTGTGCGGAGCTCAACGCAACCATATCACACGCAAAAGGCGTATGTTTAAAAACTTGCAATGGCAGCGATATAGGAAATTAAATAACGTAACTTTTGTTGCGTTCGTTAATTTCTCTATCTATTCGTAATCTAGGTGTATCTGAATCATGAAATAAATTTGTTGGTTTCATGTCCCTTTAAGCTGCAGAATTTGACTTTTTACAGAGTTTTTTTTTTAAATAGTAAAGACTTGAGGATCCTTAGTTGAAATATTAAATCATTGTAAAAATATTTTTTCTCTTTGTTATGCCGTTTAAGTTATGTAATGCCCCAACAATGTTTCAACATTTTAGCAACGACATATTTAGGGACCTAATGGACATTTGTGTAGTTGTGTATCTAGATAATATACTGATATACTCTTAAGATCTAGAACATCACATCAATCATATGAGTTGGGTTCTTGCCCGACTCCGGTATCATAAATTGTATGCAAAACTGGAAAAATGTCATTTCAATGCTACCACAATAAAAAAATTTGAAATGGACCCTGAAAATGTATCCACCATCAATAACTGGCTTCAAACTTCCACACAAACAGATCTACAACACTTTCTAGGATTTGCAAGTTTCTATAGAAAATGTATCTACAATTTTTTTCTCCATAGGGAAACCACTCAGGACACTTACCGGGAAACATAAAAACTTCCATTGGACCAAAGAGGCATAAAATGTTTTTGATCACTTGAAGTCATGTTTCACCTCAGCACCAGTTTTTCTCTTCATCCAGACGGCATCTTCTATCTTCATCCATCTGGCGCGGAGCGGTTCCATCTTCAAGACATCCGACGCAGAGCATCCTCTTCATCCGAAGACTTTTTGAACAATGACGGGTCCTTTAAGTGACGTCATCCAAGATGGCATCCCTTCAATTCCAATTGGCTGATAGAATGCTATCAGCCAATCGGAATGAAGGTAGGAAAAATCCTATTGGTTGATGCAATCAGCCAATAGGATTGAGCTTGCATTCTATTGGCTGATTTGATCAGCCAATAGGATTGAATTTAGGGGGGTTAGATTAGGTGGAATTAGTTTAAAAATCTTGTAATTTGTTTATTATTTTCTGTAATTTAGTGTTTGGCTTTTTTTGTACTTTAGATAATTTTTTTTAACTTTATTTAATTGTAGTTAATTTAGGGAATTCATTTAATTGTAGTGTAGTGTTAGGTGTAATTGTAACTTAGGTTAGGTTTTATTTTACAGGTCAATTTGTATTTATTTTAGCTAGGTAGTTATTAAATAGTTAATAACTATTTAATAACTATTGTACCTAGTTAAAATAAATGCAAACTTGCCTGTAAAATAAAAATAAACCCTAAGATAGCTACAATGTAACTATTAGTTATATTGTAGCTATTTTAATGTTTATTTTATAGGTAAGTATTTAGTTTTAAATACTTAAATTTATTTAATGCTAGGAATATTTATTTAGATTTATTTAAATTATATTTAAGTTAAGGGGTGTTAGGGCTAGACTTAGGTTTAGGGGTTAATAAATTTAAATAAAGTGGCGGCGGTGTAGGGGGAGGCAGATTAGGGGTTAATAAATTTAATATAGTGGCGGTGGTGTAGGGGGGCAGATTAGGGGTTAATAAATTGAATATAGTGGTGGCGGTGTAGTGGGGCAGATTAGGGGTTAATAAATATAATGTAGGTGGTGGTGGGCTCCGGGAGCGGCAGTAGGGGTTAAAAATTTTATTTAGTTGCGGCGGGGTCTGTGAACGGCGGTTTAGGGTTTAAAAATTTATTAGAGTGGCGGTGGGCTCTGGGAGTGGTGGTTTAGGGGTTAATAAGTATAATGTAGGTGGCGGCGGTGTAGGGGGTGGCAGATTAGGGGTGTTTAGACTTGGGGTACATTTTAGGGTGTTAGGTGTAAACATTACCATAGGAATCAATGGGATATTGGGCAGCAGCGAACATGAGCGTTCGCTGCTTTCAGACTCCCATTGATTCCTATGGCATCTGCCGCCTCCAGGGTGGCGGATTGAAAACCAGGTATGCTGGGCCGGAATAGTGCCGAGCGTACCTGATAGACATTTGATAACTAGCAAAAGTAGTCAGATTGTGCCGAATTTGCATTCGGAACATCTGTAGTGACGTAAACATCGATCTGTGTCGGACTGAGTCCGGCGGATCGTATGTTACCTCACAAAATGCTACTTTTGCCAGTCTGTAGGGTTTGATAACTAAGGGGAATCAGGCTCGCCACAAATACGCTGCGGAATTCCAGCGTATTTGCGCTTGACGGCTTGATAAATAGATGCCATATATTTCATAACTATTTCTTACTTGATTGGTTAGTTAAATTTCTCTTAATTTATATTTCTTCTTCCATTTTCATAGATATGCTTTAATCTCACCCCTTACCAACGCCTTAAAGGCTTCTCAAAAAACCTCTGGTTTAATTATATATTCTCTGTTATTATGAAGATATTCATTCCACTTAGCTATCAACCAGTTGTTAAATTGTATATTATTACTTAAATAAGCGGGGGGAAAAAGTCTAACAAAATTTGACCCAAAGTTTGAACCGATTTTAATCTGTGAGTGAGATAACCGCATGGTCTGAGATGGAAATATCCTTTATATCTGTATTAATAACTTGGTTCAATAAATGCTCTGAAACAAGAAAGAGATCTATTCGTTAAAAAACGTACCATATGATTTGGATTCACAGGTATAAGCTTTTACATCGGGAAAATGAGTCCGCCAAATATTAAACACATTTAGATCTGCCATAAAGCTAGAAAGTATTTCTCCCTTGTTCAGATTTGTTCAGGCACTTAAATCTATCTAATAAGTGTAATAATATCCAGCTCATTACAATCCTTTAGGCACCTTTAAAATATATATAAGAGCGAGCACCTCTGTAACAACAGAGCTTCTCAAAAATGTCTTCAGTTTTCAGTATACATTTATATGCAGATTACACCACCTGAAAAGGCCACTATTATCTTATAACCATAATTCACTTATATTAGATAGGTGGCTAATACAACACAGTATGTTTTCAACTGTAATTATTTACACAATTTCTAATAATATAAATCTTGATGTGGAAACACTTTCCTAAAAAAACAATATCTGCAGAAGATACAGAAGAACAAACACCTCTGTAATATCAAGGTTTCTAAAAATTTCTCTAGTTTTCAATATGCTTTGATATACAGAAACTATTCTTATAGATACAATATCTACCGTTCACTAGAGCCTGGTAGACTGAATTATCACAACAATACACTTATTGTCTTGGCTATTCTTACCACAGATGGTATACATAAGAAAAAAAATTGAGTGGAATAGTAACAGGCTCACTGCAATCATTTAGACCACTTTAAAGTCTAAATAGTCAAACCCCTTTCATAATATCAGGACTTCTCTCATTACCATTTATATGGATAACAGAACTAGTCTCTGCAAGAAGCTATAGTAACACCTATGTTGGCTCATTGTTCTTCCCCTGCAGCTGCTACTTTTGCTGAAAATGTACAAAATGTCTTAAAGACATTGAAAAAACATTTGTTGAAAGCAAAGGAAAAAAAAAACTATACTACGATCAACATCATAGACATCCCCAGCCTACAAAGATCAAGAGCTAGTCTGGCTTTCAATCGAAAAATATCCGATTGGACCTACCAAGTAAAAAAATTAGTCAATCAATTCATTGGACCATTTCCCATTAAACGTATTATCAACTCAAATGCTGTCACCCTTAACTTACCCTCCACATATAAGATACACGCTACGTTTCACGTATCCTTATTGAAACCTTACATAAAGGATCTTAATCCTGACAGAATCAAGACACCAGCTCCTCCTATCGTAAAAAAAATGACCAGCTAGAATATGAAGTTGAAAAGATTTTGGATTCAAGGAAAAAGACGCTATCATATGGAATATCTTGTTCAATGGAAGGGATATGGTGCTGAAGAGGATTCCTGGATACCCAGCAAAGATATTCATGCCCCAAAATTGATCAAGAGCTTTCACAGGTTACATCCTGAAAAAGATCATAGAGGATTCCTTCAGGAGGAGATACTATCATGATTTATCTCATAACATTTACTTTTAAATACAAGCACCTCCCATATCCACCTTTTGCCTATATCAGCTGTCTCTAAGCAAACCTAATTGCTTGAAGTTTGCAAGTCTGTCTGTGCAACTGAACACTCTATCTACTGGCTCTTATTTTGGAGTACTGAGTTGTGGCATTTATCTAATCTCCTGTTGCAATCAATCTACAAAGTGACTCATTCTACTGTTTGTGGGCATTTATCAGTTTTAGAGCTATCCAGCTCCCACTGCCTAATTGTTATCCTGCAAGTGTGTGAAGGATTACACTCTCACTAGCTGTCAGCTCTGTTCAGCGTCATCTCTCCCTCAGTGCAGGCATCAGTGCAATGGAGCTTCCACATTCCTCACTTACTCTGTCCCTTGAGACTTCTTCAATCAGACCTATTACTTCTGCCTTTGTTCTGTGTGGAAGCTGTTACCTCTTTAAAGGCTTCCTGTCTTCTCAGCAGTTCTGGTAATCACGCTTTACATACACAGTCTCAGCTCTGGCTACTGTATTTGGATTCAACCTCCTGAACTCTGTGAACTCTGCTCTCATACCTCACGGTCTGTATTTCCATGAACTTCTTACTGAGTAACAAAACTTGCCATTATCTCTCAGAATGTTATAAATACAAGACTGTAAATAATTATTCTCAAGATCTCTCTCTGCAATTGCCACAGAAATACTAAAAAATTTTGTTGTCTTAAGTAGCACCTTGTTCCAGTTACATTTTGACATTTCATCATCAGTTAAAGTGATACTAACGCTAATAGGTAGTGGTTCAGCTTCAACTTAACTTTGTGTGTTGCAATATATCAATAAATCTTCCTAAATACATGTTTTCATACTTTAACATATCCATCTGTCAGTAATCATATTTAGTAGACTATTAGTAGAAAGCAATTTCATGGAAACTCAGCCAATTCAGTGATGTACACTGCTGTGCTTGATCAGGTGATTTTCAGTAGAACAAAAGGGCCTTAGCCTGCAGGCTGAATGAGAGGTGTAAGAGTACTGCAAGTAAAAGATAAAACCTATGGCCTCTGCAGTCTACAGTCATTCTAGGGGTTTGATAGTCGAATGGCTGAACCCAGTTTTCATAAGGTTCTGTTTCTTGGCACTTCTGAGGAATGTTTTCAGAGGTCAATTTGTTTTCCCTCTACCCATGATAGGAGCAGTGTGAAGAATGGTTTTATATACAGGGATAAATGCCACTACATTTGGAGCTATATATTACAACAAAGTGACACTTATGACACCTCAAGGGCAGGAGGTACTTTATAGGACTGCAAACTGTTTCTGGCTCTCAATGTTAAAATGTTATTTTTTTATATTATATCATAAGCATTATGAATATATATGCAGCATTTCATGGAAGTGTTCATGATTTCATTTCAGACACTGACTTTGAAACCCCTCTGACATGCCTGCTTAGTAAGTTTTATTTTTGTATGTTTTATTCATGTTTTAATTTGTCATTTTGTTTTGTTCTGTTACACTATTTTATTTTTTCCCCAATATGGGGCTAGATTAATTGGCGCTCTACAAATAACTGGTTATGATATTAAAATAATAATAATTTATAAATAGATATTCCTACAGGGAGTGCAGAATTATTAGGCAAGTTGTATTTTTGAGGATTAATTTTATTTTTGAACAACAACCATGTTCTCAATGAACCCAAAAAACTCATTAATATCAAAGCTGAATAGTTTTGGAAGTAGTTTTTAGTTTGTTTTTAGTTATAGCGATTTTAGGGGGATATCTGTGTGTGCAGGTGACTATTACTGTGCATAATTATTAGGCAACTTAACAAAAAACAAATATATACCCATTTCAATTATTTATTTTTACCAGTGAAACCAATATAACATCTCAACATTCACAAATATACATTTCTGACATTCAAAAACAAAACAAAAACAAATCAGTGACCAATATAGCCACCTTTCTTTGCAAAGACACTCAAAAGCCTGCCATCCATGGATTCTGTCAGTGTTTTGATCTGTTCACCATCAACATTGCATGCAGCAGCAACCACAGCCTCCCAGACACTGTTCAGAGAGGTGTACTGTTTTCCCTCCTTGTAAATCTCACATTTGATAATGGACCACAGGTTCTCAATGGGGTTCAGATCAGGTGAACAAGGAGGCCATGTCATTAGATTTTCTTCTTTTATACCCTTTCTTGCCAGCCACGCTGTGGAGTACTTGGACGCGTGTGATGGAGCATTGTCCTGCATGAAAATCATGTTTTTCTTGAAGGATGCAGACTTCTTCCTGTACCACTGCTTGAAGAAGGTGTCTTCCAGAAACTGGCAGTAGGACTGGGAGTTGAGCTTGACTCCATCCTCAACCCGAAAAGGCCCCACAAGCTCATCTTTGATGATACCAGCCCAAACCAGTACTCCACCTCCACCTTGCTGGCGTCTGAGTCGGACTGGAGCTCTCTGCCCTTTACCAATCCAGCCACGGGCCCATCCATCTGGCCCATCAAGACTCACTCTCATTTCATCAGTCCATAAAACCTTAGAAAAATCAGTCTTGAGATATTTCTTGGCCCAGTCTTGACGTTTCAGCTTGTGTGTCTTGTTCAGTGGTGGTCATCTTTCAGCCTTTCTTACCTTGGCCATGTCTCTGAGTATTGCACACCTTGTGCTTTTGGGCACTCCAGTGATGTTGCAGCTCTGAAATATGGCCAAACTGGTGGCAAGTGGCATCTTGGCAGCTGCACGCTTGACTTTTCTCAGTTCATGGGCAGTTATTTTGCGCCTTGGTTTTTCCACACGCTTCTTGCGACCCTGTTGACTATTTTGAATGAAACGCTTGATTGTTCGATGATCACGCTTCAGAAGCTTTGCAATTTTAAGAGTGCTGCATCCCTCTGCAAGATATCTCACTATTTTTGACTTTTCTGAGCCTGTCAAGTCCTTCTTTTGACCCATTTTGCCAAAGGAAAGGAAGTTGCCTAATAATTATGCACACCTGATATAGGGTGTTGATGTCATTAGACCACACCCCTTCTCATTACAGAGATGCACATCACCTAATATGCTTAATTGGTAGTAGGCTTTCGAGCCTATACAGCTTGGAGTAAGACAACATGCATAAAGAGGATGATGTGGTCAAAATACTCATTTGCCTAATAATTCTGCACTCCCTGTATATATATCTGTATATTTCTATATCTATATATAATTATATATATATATATATATAGACATATGTTTGACCAAAAAAACATTTATATATATATATATATATATATATATATATATATATATATATATTAGAAACCGCACTCTCCAGACTTTTTCAAAATCAAAATCATCAGTTTAATGTGACATTTGGGGGTTTCCCCCTTTATAAAACATAGTCACCTAGATTATGAGTTTTGCGTTGCGGCTTTTAACGCTGAAAATCTTTTAATTTCATTGTAAAAGCAGCAACGCACTATTGGGAATCGTGACGGTATAGCTATACCGCAAGCATTTTAGCCTGTAACGCAACCTCAATCCTGCACTCAAAAAAATGAAGTTTTTGCATGGGATTTCCATAGCGTTGGTATTACAGGTTGTGCGGTGAGGCTAAAATGCTTGCGTTATAGCCTATACCCACACAATCCATACCCCCATCTGAGAGCAGTAGTTATGGGTTTTATGTAACAAAAATGTTTCACAAAACTCATGACTAAAGTGTTACAAAGTACACTAACACCCATAATCTACCCTTTAACCCCTAAACTGCTGCCCTCCCACATCGCAAACACTATATTAAACCTATTAACCCCTAATCTGTTGCCCACCTACATCGCAACTATTCACTAAAGTTATTAACCCCTAATCTGCCACCCACCCACATTGTCAACACTATTTAAAGGGACACTGTACCCAAAAAAGTTCTTTTGTAATTCAGATAGAGCATGCAATTTTAGGCAACTTTCTAACTTACTCCTATTATCAAATTTTCCTCGTTCTCTTGCTATCTTTATTTGAAAAAGAAGGCATCTAAGCTTGTTTTGGGTTCAGTACTCTGGACAGCAACTTTTTTATTGGTGAATGAATTTATCCACCAATCAGCAAGGACAACCCAGGTTGTTCAACAAAAAAGGGGCCGGCATCTAAACTTACTTTCTTGCATTTCAAATAAAGATACCAAGAGAATGAAGAAAAATTGATAAAAGGAGTAAATTAGAAAGATGCTAAAAATGTCATGCTCAATCTGAATCATGAAAGAATAAATTTGGGTACAGTGTCCCTTTAAATATATTAACCCCTATTCCCTCGCACCCCGACATCGCCGCCACTAAATAAAGTTATTAACCCCTAAACCTCGGGCCTCCCACATCTCTGCCACTAAATAAACCTATTAACCCCTAAACCACTGGCCCCCCACATCGCAAAGCACTAAATTAAACTATTAACCTCTAAACCTAACACCCCCCTAACTTTAAATTAAAATTACAAAATAGCTCAATTTAAATAAATAAAAACTTACCTGTGAAATAAATATAAACCTAACATTAAACTATAAATTAACCTAACATAACTATTCTAATAAAATAAAAAAACTACCAATTAAAATATCTAAATTACAAATTTTAAAAAAACCTAACAATACGAAAATAATTAAAAAAAAATCTAAATTACAAAAAAAAAATATCCTACAAAAAATTTAAAAAAATCTAAGTTTACCAAAAATAATCAACACTTAAATCACAAAAAAATAAAAACAATTACACCTAATCTAATAGCCCTATAAAAATAAAAAGCCCCCAAAATAAAAGCACCCCCTAGCCAACAATAAACTACAAATAGCCCTTAAAAGGGCCTTTTGTAGGGCATTGCCCTAAATAAATCAGCTCTTTTACCTGTAAAAAAATGCAAAGTCCCCCCAACAGTAAAACCCACCACCTAACCAACCCCCAAAATAAAAAAAACCTAATTCTAAAAAAAAAGCTAAGCTACCCATTGCCCCTAAAGGGGCATTTGTATGGGCATTGCCCTAAAAATGGCATTTAGCTCTTTGGTATTGCCCTTAAAAGGGCATTTAGCTCTTTTTCAAAGCCTAAAGCCCTAATCTAAAAATAAAACCCACCCAATTTTTTTTTTTTAAAATAACGCTAACCCCAGAAGATCTACTCATGGTTCCTGAAGTCCGGACATCCATCTCCATCCAGGTGGCGAGGTCTTCATCCATCCCGGGGGCGTCTTCTATCTTCATCCCGGCAGCACAGGGTGGAGCCATCCTGGAAGCCGAAGACATCCTGCGCAGAGAGTCCTCTTCATACCTCTATATATACCCCGTGTTTTCCCTTTATTGTGCAGCACTGCCAAACCAGGAACTCCCCCAATACCCTATCAGTGCAACTGCGCATGCTTGATGGTATCTATGGAAGCTCTAGCCGGCCAACTGAAAAAGCAAAGCCATAAAAAAATTAAGATCATTACATACATAAACAGTTACATCAAGTCAAATGTTAACAATATATTTTACATGATGTTACACCAATTCTTCCTGAAAAGCCTATCAATTGATGTTACATTTGGTTATGTCAGTATTTCATCACAAAAAACAATGTAGATCAAACTGTGTGTTTAACACTTTAGGGATTAGGGTGTCCAGGACATAAATCCATTTAGATTCTCTCTGCAGCAATAATTAGCCCTGTCACTCACTCTTGCAGGTTTTAGAATATGATCTATAATCACATACTTAAGATCAGAAACACTGTGTTTTTCTTTAGCAAAATGTTTAGCTACAGGTTGTTCAGAATCACCGCCCTGTGGTTTGCCATCCTGGTTCGTAAGTCATCAATAGTCTTACCTACATAGAATTTTCCACATAAGCAGTGCAAAAGATATATAATGAATTTATTGGTGCATGTTACACAATGCTTAATCTGGAATCTCCTGTTAGTCCATGGATGCACAAAATATATGCATTGGGTTAACCCATTACAGGTAGTGCATCCTGCACACTTATTGCACCCCTGCTTCCTTGTGTTCAACCATGTAGTAGGTGTAAATGTCGCTTGCAGATCTGCTCTCATTAGCATATCCCTTAGTGAACTCCCTCTACGATAACTGATTAGGGGTGCGTTAGAATCTTGCAGTGGTAACTGTTGATTTTGATTTTGAAAAAGTCCGGAGAGTGCGGTTTCTAATGAATGGTATATATGACTGATATGCACCAGCACCCCGGGAGATGATGTTGTACAAACGAGAGTGCTAGCTTCTGGACTTTCTATACATATTATTTATACCAATAGCACCCGTACAAGGAAATTTATATACTTGTTCTCTGACATTGAACAGCTTTAGTGAGTACAGTTACAACATGTCACAAGAGGGACGATCAGCTTTGGACTCAGAGACTGAAGTGTAAGGTGCACATATATTCCAATTCAGTGCTGACGATGCAAACATAATACGTTTTGACAGTGGGATGATAAGAACCCAGCGTGAAATACCACTGCACCTGTTTAACCAGCTATTAAAATTAAAGAAAAGGAGGATTGACTTCAAACTTCATGGATTTTACTTATTGAGCTATCATGAAAAAATGTAAGTATAGAGTAGTGGCCATTACTTTAAGCAGAAAGAAGATCGTTAGTAACTTTGGTAAGGGCAGTCTCAGTTGAATGTTTGGGGTGGAATTCAGATTGCAGGGGGGGGAAGCAAGGAGTTGGTAGACAGGAAGTGGGTTAGGCGATTGTAAACTAGTTTTTTATGGAGTTTTGATGTTAGTGGAAGCAGTGATATATGGGGCGGTAGCTTTCAGGAGAATTTGGTGGATTGTGCCTGCTGCTACCTGTGAACATCAAGACCCTCTGTGATACTCATTGTTACCAATGCTACAATACCGCCCCTGAAGCAGGGGGGTGTTGGACATTCCATCGTATATATATATATATATATGCAACAAATTGTTGTATTCCCTTAGTTCATCTTAAGAGAATAATCTGACTGGTTACAGTGAATCATATCTAATGGATTTCTATGGGTATCCCGGGCCTCAATTCCCCTAACTTAAACATGATTATGTTTCTACCTATTCCATGAGTAATGAAGCTAGAGTATCCTTTACAACTATGGACCTTATCTCTAATTTGGGTATTGATACATTAGTGCAGTGTTTTTCAACCAGTGTGCCGTGGCACACTAGTGTGCCGTGAGAGATCCTCAAGTGTGCCATGGCAGATTGACAACAGTGTGACATATTTTTTAAACTTTGCTTGTTTTTTACTCCCAGTGCAGGGGTAGTTTGTAGGAGGCATGGCATAACAGCACAATACATACAGTATGTGTGTGTGTGTGTATGTGTATATATATGCTGTATTAGGCTACAATGTGTGATTTTTTTTTTTAAATTTTGGGATGGTGGTGTGCCACAGGATTTTTTAATGTAAAAAAGTGTGCCACGGCACAAAAAAGGTTAAAAATCACTGCATTAGTGTATAGAATACTCTTTTTGTTTTAGTCTTTGACAAATGAGTAGTCTATTCTTTATAAGCTATACCTATATATGGATTGGATGTTTAGCAAAATATAAAATATATGTACTGAATAATCGTCACTACATCTAGACTACATTAATGTTATTAATCATTTGTTGTTGGCCCTTGGTTTGTTTAGGATGTGTGTATATATGATTAGTGTTAGAATCTTTAGTTGTTATATTTAATTTACCAGGTTATTCATGCACCTATGCTGGTCAGGTTAGCCTGTATAACACGTTGTGGCCATTATGTTGATACGTTGAAATTGCAACAGTAGTCGCTTCAGATGACGTCACTGTGATGCGCATCACATGGTGGGAGTAGCTCTGAGCCTCATCCTTGCCGGTGGAGTGACGCAAATCCCTGCTACACATGGGTTGGAATTTTGAATTTGTGTGGGGTATTTATTGGGGTCTGTTTGTGCATTTAATTACGTCTGTCTAACCTCCATTGAAGAAAGCTCCGGTGTGAGCTGAAACATTTGGCAGTGGGCCTATATCGTTTTTCTAATACATTAAAGGTGTTTGAATACTTCATCCCTGTGTACGCCTGCTTTGTATTTATAGGACCTATGTCGAGTCTGGATACCACTTGACCCTTTACACTGTTTTTTAGCAGAGCTCCAGTGAGTTGTATTAGTTGTTGTATGCTATTTTCTTTGCATTGGGTAAATATATATAGCTATCTCGAGATCTATATGCAAATATTGCTTTAAAAATCCCTCTGAGGTATTGTTTAATGTGCATAAGATTGCAATGTAAATTATTTTCATTATCTCCATTGTTAAACATATCTCTATACATATAAATCCATGTTTCTCAATATATGTATGCATTTACACAAGTGGGTGTGGTCACTACTGTTTATGTCTACTTTTACCTTATTTGATCTGAGGGAGGGGATACGCTCCCCGAAAATAATAAAAATGGATTGTTTTTTGGAAAACCAGAGAGTGCAGTCTATTTGATGATTGTGTGACCTTACTTAACCTGATCTCAGCCTATACTTTACATATAAAAACATATAAACACATACATACACACACATACAGTATATGCAGTATACATATATATTTAAGAATGGGAAGAGTCGTGTTAGCGCTAAGTGCCCCTGTATCTGTATGTTTGAAGTTGGCTTGGAATCCAGCTAGATCAGTAATGGGTGGAATATTCCACTGTGCTGCTATCTTTAAAAAAAAAAAAACTGGATCCTTCCGTATCAGTCTAGGAGGGGGTCCTTTGTTAAAAGTCAATGTGACATGGAGGTGTAAGACAATGTTATTAGATATATAATCCACTTTATTGGGATATTATACCCACTGTGTTTAAGATGGAATGTGTGGAAATTTTCCTTTAAGTAGATGAGTATTGGTAGAAACTTCTCAGCAGTTCACCAGACCAGGATGGCAGAAATATACAGGGAGTGCAGAATTATTAGGCAAGTTGTATTTTTGAGGATTAATTTTATTATTGAACAACAACCATGTTCTCAATGAACCCAAAAAACTCATTAATATCAAAGCTGAATAGTTTTGAAAGTAGTTTTTAGTTTGTTTTTAGTTATAGCTATTTTAGGGGGATATCTATGTGTGCAGGTGACTATTACTGTGCATAATTAATAGGCAACTTAACAAAAAACAAATATATACCCATTTCAATTATTTATTTTTACCAGTGAAACCAATATAACATCTCAACATTCACAAATATACATTTCACCAACATTGGTGTGTCCGGTCCACGGCGTCATCCTTACTTGTGGGATATTCTCTTCCCCAACAGGAAATGGCAAAGAGTCCCAGCAAAGCTGGTCACATGATCCCTCCTAGGCTCCGCCCACCCCAGTCATTCTCTTTGCCGTTGCACAGGCAACATCTCCACGGGGATGGTTAAGAGTTTTTTGGTGTTTAAATGTAGTTTTATTCTTCTATCAAGTGTTTGTTATTTTAAAATAGTGCTGGTATGTACTATTTACTCTGAAACAGAAAAGGATGAAGATTTCTGTTTGTAAGAGGAAGATGATTTTAGCACAGTAACTAAAATCGATTGCTGTTTCCACACAGGACTGTTGAGATGAAGTAACTTCAGTTGGGGGAAACAGTTAGCAGTCTTTTCTGCTTAAGGTATGACTAGCCATATTTCTAACAAGACCATGTAATGCTGGAAGGCTGTCATTTCCCCTCATGGGGACCGGTAAGCCATTTTCTTAGTTAAACATAAAAGAATAAAGGGCTTCAAAAAGGGCTTAAAAACTGGTAGACATTTTTCTGGGCTAAAACAATTGCTTTACTAGGCATATTATGCAGATTCTAACTAATTATTGGTATTATAATCTTGGGGAATGTTTAGAAAAATGGCAGGCACTGTGTTGGACACCTTTTTCAGATGGGGGCCTTTCTAGTTATAGACAGAGCCTCATTCTGGGACTGTATAGGGGTTAAATGTAAAAACGGCTCCGGTTCCGTTAATATAAGGGTTAAAGCTCTGAAATTTGGTGTGCAATACTTTTAATGCTTTAAGACACTGTGGTGAAATGTTGGTGAATTTTGAACAATTCCTTCATACTTTTTCACATATTCAGTAATAAAGTGTTTTCAGTTTGAAATTTAAAGTGACAGTAACGGTTTTATTATAAAACGTTTTTTGTGCTTTGTTGACAAGTTTAAGCCTGTTTAACATGTCTGTACCATCAGATAAGCTATGTTCTATATGTATGAAAGCCAATGTGTCTCCCCATTTAAATTTATGTGATAATTGTGCCATAGTGTCCAAACAAAGTAAGGACAGTAATGCAACAGATAATGATATTGCCCAAGATGATTCCTCAAATGAGGGGAGTAAACATGATACTACATCATCCCCTACTGTGTCTACACCAGTTATGCCCACACAGGAGGCCCCTAGTACATCTAGTGCGCCAATACTTATTACCATGCAACAATTAACGGCTGTAATGGATAACTCCATAGCAAATCTTTTATCCAAAATGCCTACTTATCAGAGAAAGCGCGATTGCTCTGTTTTAAACACTGAAGAGCAAGAGGACGCTGATGATAACTGTTCTGACATACCCTCACACCAATCTCAAGGGGCCATGAGGGAGGTTTTGTCTGATGGAGAAATTTCAGATTCAGGAAAAATTTCTCATCAAGCTGAACCTGATGTTGTGACATTTAAATTTAAATTAGAACATCTCCGCGCACTGCTTAAGGAGGTGTTATCTACTCTGGATGATTGTGACAATTTGGTCATTCCAGAGAAATTATGTAAGATGGACAAGTTCCTAGAGGTTCCGGTGCCCCCCGACGCTTTTCCTATACCCAAGCGGGTGGCGGACATAGTAAATAAAGAGTGGGAAAGGCCCGGCATACCTTTTGTTCCCCCCCCTATATTTAAGAAATTATTTCCTATAGTCGACCCCAGAAAGGACTTATGGCAGACAGTCCCCAAGGTCGAGGGGGCGGTTTCTACTCTAAACAAACGTACTACTATTCCTATCGAAGATAGTTGTGCTTTCAAAGATCCTATGGATAAGAAATTAGAGGGTTTGCTTAAAAAGATTTTTGTACAGCAAGGTTACCTTCTACAACCAATTTCATGCATTGTTCCTGTCACTACGGCAGCGTGTTTCTGGTTCGAGGAACTAGAAAAATCGCTCAGTAAAGAATCTTCGTATGAGGAGGTTATGGACAGAGTTCAAGCACTTAAATTGGCTAACTCTTTTGTTTTAGATGCCGCTTTGCAATTAGCTAGATTAGCGGCGAAAAATTCAGGGTTTGCTGTCGTGGCGCGCAGAGTGCTTTGGCTAAAGTCTTGGTCAGCGGATGTGTCTTCCAAGACAAAATTGCTTAACATTCCTTTCAAAGGTAAAACATTATTTGGACCTGATTTGAAAGAGATTATTTCAGACATCACTGGGGGAAAGGGCCACGCCCTCCCACAGGATAGGTCTTTTAAGGCTAATAATAAGCCTAATTTTCGTCCCTTTCGCAGAAACGGACCAGTCTCTAATTCTGTATCCTCTAAGCAAGAGGGTAATACTTCACAACCCAAACCAGCCTTGAAACCAATGCAAGGCTGGAACAAGGGTAAGCAGGCCAAGAAGCCTACCACTGCTACCAAAACAGCATGAAGGGATAGCCCCCGATCCGGGACCGGATCTAGTGGGGGGCAGACTTTCTCTCTTTGCTCAGGCTTGGGCAAGAGATGTTCAGGATCCTTGGGTGCTAGAAATAGTTTCTCAAGGTTATCTCCTGGAATTCAAGGAACTACCCCCAAGGGGAAGGTTCCACAGGTCTCAATTATCTTCAAACCAAATAAAGAGACAGGCATTCTTACATTGTGTAGAAGACCTGTTAAAGATGGGAGTGATACATCCAGTTCCAATAAGAGAACAAGGAATGGGATTTTATTCCAATCTGTTCATAGTTCCCAAAAAAGAGGGAACATTCAGACCAATTTTGGATCTAAAGATCCTAAACAAATTTCTCAGGGTACCATCGTTCAAAATGGAAACTATTCGAACGATCCTACCTACTATCCAGGAAAATCAATTTATGACTACCGTGGATTTAAAGGATGCGTACCTACATATTCCTATCCACAAGGAACATCATCAGTTCCTAAGGTTCGCTTTTCTGGACAAGCATTACCAGTTTGTGGCACTTCCATTTGGATTAGCCACTGCTCCAAGGATTTTCACAAAGGTACTAGGGTCCCTTCTAGCGGTTCTAAGACCAAGGGGCATTGCAGTAGTACCTTACTTGGACGACATCCTGATTCAAGCGTCGTCCCTGTCAAAAGCAAAGGCTCATACGGACATCGTCCTAGCCTTTCTCAGATCTCACGGATGGAAGGTGAACAAAGAAAAAAGTTCTCTGTCCCCGTCAACAAGAGTTCCCTTCTTGGGAACAATAATAGATTCCTTAGAAATGAGGATTTTTCTGACATAGGTCAGAAAATCAAAACTTCTAAGCTCTTGTCAAGTACTTCATTCTGTTCCTCGTCCTTCCATAGCGCAGTGCATGGAAGTAATAGGATTGATGGTTGCAACAATGGACATAGTTCCTTTTGCACGAATTCATCTAAGACCATTACAACTGTGCATGCTCAGACAGTGGAATGGGGATTATACAGACTTGTCTCCGACGATTCAAGTAGATCAAAAGACCAGAGATTCACTCCGTTGGTGGCTGACCCTGGACAATCTGTCACAGGGAATGAGCTTCCGCAGACCAGAGTGGGTCATTGTCACGTCCGACGCCAGCCTAGTGGGTTGGGGCGCGGTCTGGGAATCCCTGAAAGCTCAGGGTCTATGGTCTCTGGAAGAGTCTCTTCTCCCGATAAACATTCTGGAACTGAGAGCGATATTCAATGCTCTCAGAGCTTGGCCTCAACTAGCAAAGGCCAAATTCATAAGGTTTCAGTCAGACAACATGACGACCGTTGCATATATCAATCATCAGGGGGGAACAAGGACTTCCCTGGCGATGAAAGAAGTGACCAAGATAATTCAATGGGCGGAGGATCACTCCTGCCACTTGTCTGCGATCCACATCCCAGGAGTGGAAAATTGGGAAGCGGATTTTCTGAGTCGTCAGACATTCCATCCGGGGGAGCGGGAACTCCATCCGGAAATCTTTGCCCAAATAACTCAATTATGGGGCATTCCAGACATGGATCTGATGGCGTCTCGTCAGAACTTCAAGGTTCCTTGCTACGGCTCCAGATCCAGGGATCCCAAGGCGACCCTAGTAGATGCACTAGTAGCACCTTGGACCTTCAACCTAGCTTATGTATTCCCACCGTTTCCTCTCATCCCCAGGCTGGTAGCCAGGATCAATCAGGAGAGGGCCTCGGTGATCTTGATAGCTCCTGCGTGGCCACGCAGGACTTGGTATGCAGACCTGGTGAATATGTCATCGGCTCCACCATGGAAGCTACCTTTGAGACAGGACCTTGTTGTTCAGGGTCCATTCGAACATCCGAATCTGGTTTCCCTCCAACTGACGGCTTGGAGATTGAACGCTTGATTTTATCAAAGCGTGGGTTTTCAGATTCTGTAATAGATACTCTGATTCAGGCTAGAAAGCCTGTAACTAGAAAAATTTACCATAAATTATGGAAAAAATATATCTGTTGGTGTGAATCTAAAGGATTCCCATGGAACAAGATAAAAATTCCTAAGATTCTATCCTTTCTACAAGAAGGTTTGGAGAAAGGATTATCTGCAAGTTCTCTGAAGGGACAGATCTCTGCTTTATCTGTTTTACTTCACAAAAGACTGGCAGCAGATGTTCAAGCATTTGTTCAGGCTCTGGTTAGGATCAAGCCTGTTTACAGACCTTTGACTCCTCCCTTGAGTCTAAATCTAGTTCTTTCAGTTCTTCAAGGGGTTCCGTTTGAACCCTTACATTCCGTAGATATTAAGTTATTATCTTGAAAAGTTTTGTTTTTGGTTGCAATTTCTTCTGCTAGAAGAGTTTCAGAGTTATCTGCTCTGCAGTGTTCTCCGCCCTATCTGGTGTTCCATGCAGATAAGGTGGTTTTGCGTACTAAGCCTGATTTTCTTCCGAAAGTTGTTTCCAACAAAAATATTAACCAAGAGATAGTTGTACCTTCTTTGTGTCCGAATCCAGTTTCAAAGAAGGAACGTTTGTTACACAATTTGGACGTAGTCCGTGCTCTAAAATTCTATTTAGAGGCTACTAAAGATTTCAGACAAACATCTTCCTTGTTTGTTGTTTATTCTGGTAAAAGGAGAGGTCAAAAAGCGACTTCTACCTCTCTTTCCTTTTGGCTTAAAAGCATTATCCGATTGGCTTATGAGACTGCCGGACGGCAGCCTCCTGAAAGAAGCACAGCTCACTCCACTAGGGCTGTGGCTTCCACATGGGCCTTCAAGAACGAGGCTTCTGTTGACCAGATATGTAAGGCAGCGACTTGGTCTTCACTGCACACTTTTGCCAAATTTTACAAATTTGATACTTTTGCTTCTTCGGAGGCTATTTTTGGGAGAAAGGTTTTGCAAGCCGTGGTGCCTTCCATTTAGGTGACCTGATTTGCTCCCTCCCTTCATCCGTGTCCTAAAGCTTTGGTATTGGTTCCCACAAGTAAGGATGACGCCGTGGACCAGACACACCAATGTTGGAGAAAACAGAATTTATGCTTACCTGATAAATTACTTTCTCCAATGGTGTGTCCGGTCCACGGCCCGCCCTGGTTTTTTAATCAGGTCTGATGAATTATTTTCTCTAACTACAGTCACCACGGTATCATATGGTTTCTCCTATATATATTTCCTCCTGTCCGTCGGTCGAATGACTGGGGTGGGCGGAGCCTAGGAGGGACTCTTTGCCATTTCCTGTTGGGGAAGAGAATATCCCACAAGTAAGGATGATGCCGTGACCAGACACACCGTTGGAGAAAGTAATTTATCAGGTAAGCATAAATTCTGTTTTCTGACATTCAAAAACAAAACAAAAACAAATCAGTGACCAATATAGCCACCTTTCTTTGCAAGGACACTCAAAAGCCTGCCATCCATGGATTCTGTCAGTGTTTTGATCTGTTCACCATCAACATTGCGTGCAGCAGCAACCACAGCCTCCCAGACACTGTTCAGAGAGGTGTACTGTTTTCCCTCCTTGTAAATCTCACATTTGATGATGGACCACAGGTTCTCAATGGGGTTCAGATCAGGTGAACAAGGAGGCCATGTCATTAGATTTTCTTCTTTTATACCCTTTCTTGCCAGCCACGCTGTGGAGTACTTGGACGCGTGTGATGGAGCATTGTCCTGCATGAAAATCATGTTTTTCTTGAAGGATGCAGACTTCTTCCTGTACCACTGCTTGAAGAAGGTGTCTTCCAGAAACTGGCAGTAGGACTGGGAGTTGAGCTTGACTCCATCCTCAACCCGAAAAGGCCCCACAAGCTCATCTTTGATGATACCAGCCGAAACCAGTACTCCACCTCCACCTTGCTGGCGTCTGAGTCGGACTGGAGCTCTCTGCCCTTTACAAATCCAGCCACGGGCCCATCCATCTGGCCCATCAAGACTCACTCTCATTTCATCAGTCCATAAAACCTTAGAAAAATCAGTCTTGAGATATTTCTTGGCCCAGTCTTGACGTTTCAGCTTGTGTGTCTTGTTCAGTGGTGGTCATCTTTCAGCCTTTCTTACCTTGGCCATGTCTCTGAGTATTGCACACCTTGTGCTTTTGGGCACTCCAGTGATGTTGCAGCTCTGAAATATGGCCAAACTGGTGGCAAGTGGCATCTTGGCAGCTGCACGCTTGACTTTTCTCAGTTCATGGGCAGTTATTTTGCGCCTTGTTTTTTCCACACGCTTCTTGCGACCCTTTTGACTATTTTGAATGAAACGCTTGATTGTTCGATGATCACGCTTCAGAAGCTTTGCAATTTTAAGAGTGCTGCATCCCTCTGCAAGATATCTCACTATTTTTGACTTTTCTGAGCCTGTCAAGTCCTTCTTTTGACCCATTTTGCCAAAGGAAAGGAAGTTGCCTAATAATTATGCACACCTGATATAGGGTGTTGATGTCATTAGACCACACCCCTTCTCATTACAGAGATGCACATCACCTAATATGCTTAATTGGTAGTAGGCTTTCGAGCCTATACAGCTTGGAGTAAGACAACATGCATAACGAGGATGATGTGGTCAAAATACTCATTTGCCTAATAAATCTGCACTCCCTGTATATAAATAAATATATACCTGCATACAGTGTAAAACAGAACTGAGAATAGAAATTAAAACCAATTTATTCAATACGACTTACATGGTATAAAAGAAATGGGTTCCACCATGGGAACAAATTATGTACATGTATACACACAACCCCATACACACCACACAGGTGCTAAGGTGAAAATGTAAATATAAAGTCTGGATCACACAAATCCAAAACTGTATATGATCCTGTAAATTCCTGTGACCGAAAAAGTCTCGAAGTTCACAGAGGTTCATATATAAGTACAAGTAAACTTCAAAGATACTTTACAGTTGGTAGGTGTCCATTATCCCCCCCGATATCACAAATCTGTGGAGGAGAGGAAAACTAATATGCAAAGAGGCAGCTCTAGTGTAAGACTCCATTTGAAAGAGCCGCAATGCCAGATGTGACATCACCACTGTGCATTACTCCGCCTTGAAAAAGCTAACAGCTGTTAGTGAAACAATCGTTGAAGTCATTTAAGCATTGTTCAAATTGGTCACAAGGAGGGGTACAGATATGGTGTGGAGCTTCATGTGGTGTGTAACAACGGACTATCACACACATAGGGGCCAAATTATCAAGCTCTGAATGCCCCTGTTTCTGCGCGAGCCTTCTGGCTCACCAGAAACAGCAGTTATGAAGCAGCGGTCTAAAGACCGCTGCTCCATAACTTGTCAGCTTCCTCTGAGGCTGCGGTCTTCAATCCGCCCGATTCTATACAATTGGACTGATTGACAACCCCCTGCTAGTGGCTCTTGGGGAAGGGCCTAGCAGGTGTGACCGGCTCCTGGAGTTCTGCCACTAGTAGCAAAGCCTAGGACATGAAAAGAACAGGCAGGGCCATTTCCAGGGGCGGACAATATGTGCAACTGCTGCCTTCCCTTCACTCACATTTCACATACAGCTTTTCTTATGCAGTGGGTCCTATTTTTTATTATTTCAGTCATCTACTATTATTATAATATTTTATATAGCCAGATCATGTAACTGTTTTTATGACACGCGCGTAGACTAAGTACAGCGCGCAGACTTCTGTAAGAGGATAGAGGAGGTGTGTTAAGCCGGCAAGTTATGCAGCTGTAATGACGTCGCTGCCTCAGATAGAATCTTACAAGGAAATGGCTCTATGGACTTATAGTCACTGCTGGTAGGCTCTGCTGCAATATGGGACAATGATCACAAACAAAAAGTTTGCACCCGCAGCTGCTTCTCTGCTCATTGTAGCAGAACAGGAGGGGGTCACTAGTGAGCTGGACCTGAAGTATGTAGCTGCACTTCTTTATGTAGCTCCCCAGCAGCACTGACCACCCAGTACCACATAGATCTTTCAGCATTGTGTGATTGTAAGTTAACAATGAGTTAACTACAGGCAAATAGGGCAGGCAAATACCTTTTAGATAATGCAATTGCAAATGCATTGTTCATTTATTGTACTCCAAGAACAACATGAGCAACATTTACAGAAGGCAGTTTGTCCCTTCATATGTGTGTGTGTGTCTCCTTTTGTTCTTTTCTGTATGTGTGTGTGTCTCCTTTTGTTCTTTTCTGTATGTGTGTGTGTCTCCTTTTGTTCTTTTCTGTATGTGTGTGTGTCTCCTTGTATTCTTTTCTTTATGTGTGTGTGTCTCCTTTTGTTCTTTTCTGTATGTGTGTGTGTCTCCTTTTGTTCTTTTCTGTATGTGTGTGTGTCTCCTTTTGTTCTTTTCTGTATGTGTGTGTATCTCCTTGTATTCTTTTATGTATGTGTGTGTGTCATTCCCTATCCCTTTGTGTACAGAAAAATGAAGGGTATTGGTGCTAAAAAGCAGTAATTAATAGTGTTTGGAAACCACTCAATACACTTATTGCTAAAATAATATGGCAATAAATCAGTTACAAATTATGGCCTAGATTTAGAGTTTGGCGGTAGCCGTCAAAACCAGCGTTAGAGGCTCCTAACGCTTGTTTTTTACGGACTCCGGTATTTAGAGTTTAGTTACCGACACTCAAAAATCACCCAACGCACAAATCTCTACTGACAGCTCTGACCCAGTAGTTAACATCTACTGACAAAATAAACATCCACGAATCACAAAACAAATATTACACAAAGTACACTTACACTCATACAAACACTACACTATATTTATTTTTCAGATTTAATAATTTTTCATCAAAATACAAAGGATCAAAGTTGCGAGATCTCGGGTGTTAGAAAAAAAACAACACAAATCCATTTTGCCATTGACTTACATTGACACACGGGAAAAGACCCTCATATACCTACATCTAACCAATAAGATTATCACAAACATACACTCATCGATGCATACAAACAATATACAACACATTACATACACAAAAAAGTTATTTATTACAAAATGAACACGATTTAGTTACTTTTTCACACAAGCTCATGACGTCACTCACTTTACGAGGAAAACCAGTCTTTGAAAAAAAAAATAACCAAAATTTGGAGCCTCCATTGACTTCTATGGGGAAGACGTGCTCGTGCAGGCGACAGACAGATTTCCCTAACGCACGCAAATAGCGTAGACAAAAAAACTCCAAATACCAGCACTAGAAATAGGAAAAAAATACATGCTTTTCTGCGTTAGACCCAGCTATGACAAATAGATCAAGAAATGCCTATTTCCCTATGGTGGACTTATGGATTTTACTTATTGAATATTCACAACAGCATTAAATTGTTTCATACTTTTACATTACATCAACTACAAATCAACATCACTAGTAACAAACATTTTTACAAATAAAATCACATTTAAACGGACACAAAAAAAATTACAATATTTAAGGATTCACAAACAGTACACAATGGGAAACACCTCTCATATACCTTTATTATTGCATTTCATTTATTCAACTCATATGCTTGCAGCAACAGCATATCTACATAGGCTTAACACATGATCACTCATGGATGCACATACATTACTTTTAGCATTCACTCATACATGTGCATTCAAATGATGGGGGAAAAACACATTACATTCTCTCTAGGAATCACAAAACAGAACATATGGATTTTACTGTACTTTTAACATCATGATTCCATCACAATAAACCATTAGGAATTACATACAAGAAGAACATCATTACACAAGATTACAGATGTCACTTTATGGGAAGGAACAACAATGTCAGACCGCTATATAGAAGTCAGCATATGTGGGACACAATCACAATATATACGTACATGTACATAACACGCATCACCCATCACGCAACCACAAAGCACACATTTATATTTTATTCAGCACACAATAACAATGTAGTACAATACAACAACACAATGAGGATTTCAGAACTACATAGGCAGGTTAATAATATGATGACGTCATTAGAAGATTCAACCATACACATTACAGATTCACGACTGTACCGCCCTTTCAGAAATTTAACACTCAATACTACAATACAACATATACGTAAACAACAGTTTGGAACAGCATTATTAGGGCGATTTGAATGGGACAATTAAGAAATATTGTCAGATCGCAAATCACTTATATATATAATACTACAGATGACAGCCGGAAGTTATTCAGTATTAGTGCCATTTGAATGGGACGCATACAATATTGACAGCTCGGCAATCACTTATATATACAATGCTACAGATGACAGCCGGAAGTTATTCAGTATTATTGAGATTTGAATGGGACGCATACAATATTGACAGCTCGGCAATCACTTATATATACAATACTACAAATGACAGCCGGAAGTTATTCAGTATTATTGAGATTTGAATGGGACGCATACAATATTGACAGCTCGGTAATCACTTATATATACAATACTACAGATGGCAGACGGGAAGTTCTGAATTATTATTGCGATTTTAAAGGGACGCATACAATATTAACAGCTCGGCAATCACTTATATATACAATACTACAGATGACAGCCGGAAGTTCTTCAGTATTAGTGCCATTTTAATGGGACGCATACAATATTGACAGCTCGGCAATCACTTATATATACAATACTACAGATGACAGCCGGAAGTTATTCAGTATTATTGAGATTTGAATGGGACGCATACAATATTGACAGCTCGGCAATCACTTATATATATATATATATATCACTTATATATATTTATATATAAAATGGAAAATTCAAGAACAAGGGGTCATGAGCTCAAGCTAAAGGGTAGTAGATTCAGAAGTAATTTGAGGAAGCACTTCTTTACAGAAAGAGTGATTGATTTATGGAATAAACTTCCTCAAGAGGTAGTAGCAACAAACACTGTGGGGGACTTTAAAAATGCATGGGACAAGCATAGGGCTATCCTACGAACTAGATAAGTTTATACTGTTAGGTAAGGTCGAGCAGACTTGCTGGGCCTATGGCTCTTATCTGCCGTCAATATCTATGTTTCTATGTTTCTATACAATACTACAGATGGCAGACGGGAAGTTCGGAATTATTATTGCGATTTAAAGGGACGCATACAATATTGACAGCTCGGCAATCACTTATATATACAATACTACAGATGGCAGCTGTTACTTTATCGTTTACAAACAATATTGCAGCAACATTGATAGATCACATTTGATGCACATTATACACAACTATGCACTTTCATTCATGTTAGCCTGGACGTGTGCTTGTTACTATAAGATCGCGTTTAATAAATATTGATTACGCATATGATCAAACATTACAAACATGCACTGTATGTGTGATATTTGACACTTTCACATTGAGATTCATTGGGGGAAAACAACATTTCAGCAAACAAAAAATAAACGCCCACTGTGAAAGCATTCGCGCCGCTCACATACAAACAAGTGAATACAATTAGCAATCATTACAAACTCAATACCATTGGACTAATTGTATTATAAATCCCCCAAACAACATGGCCAAAGCATCACTTGTGATCCACATCAGATCAAGTGCATACCTTGTTACGCTGTTCTGAAAGATGGATGACGATGACATGGTAGACGTTGCTGGTGCTGCTATTGGCGAACTAGCTGTTGATCAAATCAGGCAGCCTTGGCGGCTCAGACTGAGACGAAGGGGTCGTCTGGTTCGAAGTCCTCGTGTCTACAGGGTGAGACCCACCTTGGAAAACATGAGCGACTTTGAGGTTTATGAAAAGTATCGGCTCAATCGCGAACAGCTCATTGGCCTTTACGATCTTCTTAAACCTCATTTGGAGCCACGTATAAGAATAAGGACTGCTGTTCCCGCCATGAGTAAGATGCTAAGTTGTCTATACGTCCTGGCCTCCGGGAGTTTTCAATCCGGAGAAATGTACATGCATGGCCTGTCTCAAGGTACATTCTCTGTGGTGTTTGATAACTTTCTGGACGCCATGGTACGTATCAGTAAGCAATACATAGGATTCCCACAGAATGATGGTGATTGGAGGCGCCTGAAGCGGGAATTCTTTGCTATTGCTCAATTGCCCAATGTCTTGGGAGCCATAGATTGTACCCACATTGCGCTGCGTGCTCCAATTGATGACTTGCCCTTCAGAAATCGCAAACATTTTCATAGCCTCAACGTGCAGTATGTTTGTGACGCACAGATGAGGATTATGCACGTGTGTGCGAATTTTGGAGGAGCTTGTCATGATGCCCGCATCCTCGCTCAGTCGTCCCTGTGGAGACCGCTTGAGGAAAGACAAATGCCCCCTGGTTATCTCGTTGGTGAGTATTTGTGCACAACATGGTTAATTAGTTTGACAATTGCCACTGTAGTTTTAAAATGTTAGCGTAATGTTCAGCTATAGGATGCAATTTAACCATTTTTTTTTATTTCCGCAAAGGTCTAGTTTTAGTTCAATGCAGATATGTAGCATGTCTTACCTTAAATGCTCAGATAGAGAATGCAATGTAACCATTTAGTTGCCATTTTACACAAGGTCTGGTTTAGGAGAAATACGCATATGTAGCATGTCTTAGCTGAAATGGGAAGATATTAGCTAATGCAATTTAAACATGTCATTGTCTCTTTCCGCTAATATCTAGTTTTAGTTCAATGCAGATATGTAGCATGTCTTACCTTAAATGCTCAGATAGAGAATGCAATGTAACCATTTAGTTGCCATTTTACACAAAGTCTGGTTTTGGAGAAATACGCATATGTAGCATGTCTTAGATGAAATGGGAAGATATTAGCTAATGCAATTTTACCATGTCATTGTCTCTTTCCGCTAATGTCTAATTTTAGTTCAATGCAGATATGTAGCATGTCTTACCTTAAATGCTCAGATAGAGAATGCAATGTAACCATTTAGTTGCCATTTTACACAAGGTCTGGTTTTGGAGAAATACGCATATGTAGCATGTCTTAGCTGAAATTTTTAAGATAGAGAATAATATTGAACTAGATTATTCTTTTAAAAAATAAACATTTGTTAGTGGATTATCGTGTACAAAAACTTTTATTGGACTCCAAATACTATTTTGAGGATTTATTTTGAATTATGTTCTGTTCATAATTTATAGGTGATTCTGGGTACATGAGCCGGCCTTGGCTTATTACCCCCTTGCGTAGCCCGACTGATGTGTCTGAGGAGCGCTACAATAGGGCTCATAAGAGAACCAGGGCGGTGGTTGAACGAATTTTCGGGCTCCTGAAGATGAGGTTCAGGTGCCTGGACAGGTCGGGAGGAGCCCTCCAGTACAACCCAAAGAAGGTGGCTAAGATCGTTATAGCCTGTAGTGTCCTGCATAATATTGCACAGCGGGCTGGGATGCTGCAGGCCGTCCAGGCACACCGAAACCTCCTCAGAGATGAGGAGGATGATCCTGTTCTAGAGGGGCCATTCCAGGACGAGGGGCTCAATGTCAGAGCAGACATCATCAACCGCCACTTTAGACGGTAAATAATAGAAGTTAGACTGGAGTATTGTCAATAGATGTGAACTCTAGGGAAATGACAAGTAGAGAATTGTGCAAACATGTTAGGATTGTTCATCAAATGCTATAAATGTGTTTCATTTATTAATATAGGTGATGCTCTGGTCATTGGGTCCTGTAGCGAGTCTTTGCCACCTGGTTTTTAAAGAGGACATCAGCTGGTAAGTATAAATGTATGGACTGTTGCTGGCATGAATTGTACACAAATACATCATATGGCATACATTTTCTAAACTAGTATTTAGTTTACACATTACTTAAAATTTAAATACTCAGAAAGGGATCCTCTAGCATAACTATCCTCTAGCATGACTATGGTTCAATGTCACACATTAGAGGTTCGTTCTGCTCAATATGACTCATCTTCACACTTGATAGAACATAACACAAGATGCTACACACGCTTTGTAAGCTAGTGACAGAAATTGAGTAAGAAATGGGGGGTGGGAGAGGGGTACAGAACTGATTCGCACACTTGTAGTAGTAATTTTAAAAAACAATTTTATGCCATTAGGGAGATGACTTCATGTAAAGACTGAAAGGGAAGAATTCGAAGAATGACAGTGAAGAATTCCCAGACTGACATTGGAAAAAGACAAGATTGAAATTGAAGAATACCAATGGGATCATGTCTGGCATTATCTTTCAAATCTGCTGACCTTGAAAACCATACAAAGACATGTTCACATGGTAAGTGCCAACTATTTGATAGAATAAGGCTGTGGAGGCATCCTATTGGAGACACTTAGATTATTTTCTAATTTTTAGATGGTATTTCACAGTCCTCTATTTTTTGAAATGATGAATAAGACACCTATTGAAGATCAACTGTTTACCCCTGAATTGACTTTCAAAGACCATGCATTATCCAGGTTGGTTTACCAATGCATGCTAGTTAAGAATCACAGCAAGAATGTCGAATATTAGTAGCTTACATACATTAGTCATACTTTGTTCCTAATTAGATATTTAGGGATCACAATCAGACACTTAGATTATTTTCTAATTTTTAGATGGTATTTCACAGTCCTCTATTTTTGAAATGATGAATAAGAGACCTATTGAAGATCAACTGTTTACCCCTGAATTGACTTTCAAAGACCATGCATTATCCAGGTTGGTTTACCAATGCATGCTAGTTAAGAATCACAGCAAGAATGTCGAATATTAGTAGCTTACATACATTAGTCAAACTTTGTTCCTAATTAGATATTTAGGGATTACAATCAGACACTTAGATTATGTTCTAATTTTTAGATGGTATTTCACAGTCCTCTATTTTTGAAATGATGAATAAGACACCTATTGAAGATCAACTGTTTACCCCTGAATTGACTTTCAAAGACCATGCATTATCCAGGTTGGTTTACCAATGCATGTTAGTTAAGAATCACAGCAAGAATGTCGAATTTTAGTAGCTTACATACATTAGTCAAACTTTGTTCCTAATTAAATATTTAGGGATCACAATCAGACACTTAGATTATGTTCAAATTTTTAGATGGTATTTCACAGTCCTCTATTTTTGAAATGATGAATAAGACACCTATTGAAGATCAACTGTTTACCCCTGAATTGACTTTCAAAGACCATGCATTATCCAGGTTGGTTTACCAATGCATGCTAGTTAAGAATCACAGCAAGAATGTCGAATATTAGTAGCTTACATACATTAGTCATACTTTGTTCATAATTAGATATTTAGGGATCACAATCAGAAAAAGGAATACATATTATAGTTGATATAGAGGTATTTGAATGGACATGAAATATTACATTTATGTTCAGCATACATATATATTTATTATTGAAATGTGATATACATTATTATGTATAATTAGAAATTCTGATATTTAAATTTACTTTTTATTACATCATATAATGGTGTATGGTTTGTTCGGTTTTTAATCAAAAAATGTAATTCATAAATATCTTGATAAAATTATGCACAAAGTTAGAGCATAGACACAAGATGATTGTAAATGTATTTTATGAATATTTTACAACGTGTGTATTAACTTTGTAAAATTTTGTTTTTTAATTTCAGATTGTCATCTGATGACTTCCAGGAATATTTTTTTGTTTTTGTTTTTGTTAAAAAACTTTTTATTTTTAAATGGTAATAATCAACATTTTATTATTAAATACCCTCTTTTGAACAGATTATAATAAATATCCATATAATCTGTCAATAAAAAACAATTTGACTCCCATGACTGGTAGTTGTCTATTTGACAAGCACATGCATAAGATCAATTAATGCATTAATTTTAGAAAATCCACTGATTCAGAGAATATTAAATTAAACTATCTTTTTTAAATTAATTGGGGAGTGAGATCCATCGATGCTTTTCTTGTGAAATTCTTAGATGTTAAAATAATTTCGGATATGTAGTCAGAATTTGACATAAATTTTTTATTTTCACTTTTAAGAAGGGGAAGTGGTTCACTTACATTAAAGTGACAGTGTTGTTGAATGTAAAATTAATTTTGTAAGATCTTGTATCTTCCTTAGGTATCTAAAAACATTATTTTATTAAATTTATAAATTAAAAAATGGTAGGTCATTTAACTTAATATTTTGCACAAGCTAGTTATTGGATGCCATGTTAATAGATTTTATTTTCTAGTGGAGTCATTTAAAGGGACATTTAACTATAGTTATTAATATTATGTAGTTTTTAAAATCTTACCTCTTGGGTTAGACATCACATATCTATATATAATTTTCATTCCCCTTTAGTTTCTGTCGACAATGTTAAATCAACAGTGTATTGAATTTTAAAAATTCATAAAAGAATTTAAACATATTTAGAAAGTACTATAGAATTACATTCAGTCTTTAAATATACTTAGAAAAAGATACATCAATGCACATCTCTTAGTCAATTACATAAGGCATCTATGTGCAACCAACAATCAGTCTCAAAATAGCCTATGTAGATATGTATTTAATCCAAGAATATATATAATTACAATCTAATGATTGAATAACAAAACATATTAAGTTGTTCAAATATTATAATCTTATCCAAAAAGCATAAATAACATATAGCTTAATGTCCCTCTAAGCTGAAGACTGCGAAATACATCCATTACAATATATATTTCAGTCAGTGTGTAAAACAATCCAGAAGTTAATCTAAATATGCTTTACTCATATTTTATACTAATTTTGCAAAAGGAAGGTGCCTAGGTTTATGATTTTTCAAGCATTATTGTGAAATGTCTCCTTAAAGGGACATGAACTCAAAATATACTTAAAGGGAGACAGTTAAAAAATTAATGATTTATACATTCAGAACGAGTATTCTATTTTAAGCAACTTAAAAAATTGTCTCATATTATCAATGTTCCTCGTGATGTTGCTATCATTACTTTAAAAATAAGGCATTAAATTGATAATTTATTTGATTCAGTACTCTGGACAGATTTTTTTTTTTTTGTGGATTAATTTATCCAACAATCATCAAGGACAACCCAGCTTTTTCGCCAAAATTGTCCGTAATCTAAAATATCATTATTGATTTGCAAAGAAAGATAACAAGATAATTCTTAACATTTGAGAATCGGATTAAATTATAAAGTTGCTTAACATTTCATGCTCAATCTGAATCCCGAACGCTACATTTGTTTGGACAGTGTCCCTTTAAGAGATTTAAAGAGTGTATTTACTTCTCTTCTTATCTTGACATACTTTGCTTGAAAAGCATATCGAGATAGGCTCAGTAGATGAAGATTGGTGGATGCACAGAGATGCCTTATGTGATTGGCTCAACCATGTGCATTTAAATTTCTTCTGTTGAGGATATCTAAATACAAAGATAAATTGAGTTACATTTTAAAGTCTAAACAATTTTCTATCTCTACAGATCATTTGATGCAAATGTCTATTTAAAAATAAAGACGCCATTGCACAATAACATATATGAGCAGTTCAGACAAATACAAGTTCGAGGTTTATTTACTAATAACAAACAAACCTGTAGTTTAACATCTATAAACAGATTATCCAAGTTACTGACATTATAACCTGAATTTGAACATTCAGAAATGTTGCGTGGGAAACGGATCTTGAAACACCAGATTTGCATCTTTAAACATTAGAGTCTAATGTCACGCAATAGCACACAATCAATGTGCATTATAAATACATTTAAGAGAGCAATGTCAATACTTCACAATAAGTCAACAAATTGATTTATGAACAATAAAGACATACAATATTAAATGTGTATTTGTATTAAAGAAACAGACCGTTATGAAACCGAAAAATGTCTACAACATTTAATAATCTGACAGTATTAGATTTTAAAGATAATTTAAACATTAATATTTAACGGATCATGGATATTAAAGCTGCGTCACACATATCCGCATGACAGGCCCATGAGTTACAAATACTTCTACATGAAAAATGAAGTAACAGCACCACCAGGAGGTATGTGTATGGAAGTTGCTAAGATATGAAACATTAAGGAACGGCCAATCAGAGTTCATCACACAAACACAACTTGAGTCAGGATGGTCTCACAGACATTCTAACAATATTTCAAACTTTTATCCAATCAGATGTACAGATAACTTGTCCCATGGTGCATCTCATGTTTACTTCACCATAAAAAAGTCCATTACACGTTGCCATCTTTGTCAGTTCTCTAATGACTGCTGGCATATTATTCTATCTACAAACATCTCGGCAGGCATGAAACCTCCCAGGTTTACCAAGCAGGAGAGCGCTGCACTGGTCCACGCCGTCCAGGACTTTTATCCCCAGCTGTTTGGGAACAAGAGGAGGTAGACAGATGTGCCTGTTAAGAAGGCCCTCTGGGAGTCTATCACCAATGCGGTTCAATTGGTGTGTGGCGTCCAGAGGACCCAGGATCAGATCATGAGGAAATTCGGAGATATGAGGTTGCGCTTGACAAAAAAAGTCAACCTCATAAGGGGGTGGGTACAAGCCCGTAAAAGAGGGGGCAAAAGAGAGGCCCCGTGGAAACTCTACCTACTCCCTTATGAGGTGACTTTATGCGAGCTCCTCACTCTCCGGGTCCCCAAAAGATTCAGATCCTCGCCATCCTCGGCCTCCTCTTCTTCCCTCCCAGCTGCTGGATCTGAAAGTCCTGACCCGGGGGCCAGGGCAGCTGCTTCTCCGTCCGGTGGCCTGGGAGGAGCTGATAGAGAATCTGAACCAGGTAACTATCCAACTTCATATAATATCTTAATATTTGATTATATTTTTAAAAAATGTGTATATAGTCAGATACTAAACCTATACAGATCTCACAACATACACTACATATGATGTTTAGATATCTGATTTTAGATTAGTGACACATGAAATAGGAATGATGTTTCTTGCGCTCTACAGAATATGCGTCACAGAGCGAAAATGGAATTGCGCATACACGTTAACATGGGTTTGCTGTATGTGGCATTGCTTTATACATGTTGGTCAAATGATGGATGCGTAATTCCGCTTAGAATCATTGCGCAATGATCGCGAAAATGGAATTGCGCATACACGTTAACATGGGTTTGCTGTAAGTGGCATTGCTTTATACATGTTGGTCAAATGACGGATGCGTAATTCTGCTTGGAATCATTGCGCAATGATCGCGAAAATGGAATTGCGCATACACGTTAACATGGGTTTGCTGTAAGTGGCATTGCTTTATACATGTTGGTCAAATGACGGATGCGTAATTCCGCTTGGAATCATTGCGCAATGATCGTGAAAATGGAATTGCGCATACACGTTAACATGGGTTTGCTGTAAGTGGCATTGCTTTATACATGTTGGTCAAATGACGGATGCGTAATTCCGCTTGGAATCATTGCGCAATGATCGCGAAAATGGAATTGCGCATACACGTTAACATGGGTTTGCTGTAAGTGGCATTGCTTTATACATGTTGGTTAAATGACGGATGCGTAATTCCGCTTGGAATCATTGTGCAATGATCGCGAAAATTAGAATTGCGCAAACTCGTTAACATGGGTTTGCTGTAAGTGGCATTGCTTTACACATGTTGGTCAAAATGAAATGTGAATTATTATATATGTGAAGAATACAGTATTCTTATTTTCAATATTATACATAATAAAAAAAAAAAGCAGAATCAAAATAAATATTAACATATGTCCATCAATTGATGAGAATGAAATAACAAAAAAAATTAATTAAAGCAAAAGTAAACAACACAACTGATTGAAAATAAGAGTACAGGATATATTTATCATGAATTTAATTGAGGAAACAATTAACTCATGGGGCTACCAAAAGATTAATAGTTTTTAATTGATTTGCTAATAATGTAAAGATTTTAAACATGGCATGATTTGTATTAATGATATCCAATCCTCATTTAATATATTACAGATCTGGATGTTGGTGCTGGATCCTCAAGCCAGGGCTTGTCCCAGTATGGTATGTCTCATTTTAATTGACATTTGTCTTAGAAACATGGACAGAACATTACATACTAAATCCACATTGTTCAATATTTATATGTATCTGCAAAATGGATTATTAAAATATTTACAAATAAGAATAACAAAATAAACAATATAGGATTACATTGTAAGACTACTCTGAATTTTTATCGAATTTAAGATATCCCATCTATTCTGGATGTCTTAATATTAATGTAAGATACTTTGAATGTCCAATTTATATTCTTCCCTTGTGTATTGCTTAATCTTATTTGTATACATTTTTTAAAAAATTCACACACTTTTGCATATAAAAAAAAAGTTCCAAAGTGAAGCAGCAGTTAAAAAGTTTAACAAATCCTTTATTCCTTTAAAACACAGCAAGGGCATACAGCAACATGGAGGTGGTTCAAGCAAAAAGACTCTGACCGGTTTCGGTCATATTGACCGTAATCATAGAATAACACCTGTTAGGGGGTGCTCCCTTTTATGCTAAACACTCCATATTCATTGGTTAAAAACATGAAATGTACTGCTAATCACCTTAACCCTGTGCATACCAAATTTCCTATAGACATAGATAGGGAATAGTACAGGACAATATATACATTAATAAATAAATACAATGTTTACAAACAGTGAATACAAAATAGAAAGTGCAATCTGAGAGGATAGTACAAGAAGGCAGGATATTAGTATAAATGTCTAAGACAATAGGACTGTAGAGTTAAGTAAGTTATTTAACTTTATAACAAAAACAGTTGTATTAACAAGCTCATCACAGTCCCATAAGGTATATTCATTAAATATGATAAAAACCAAACAGCAAAGAAACTTGTGAGATAGTCTAACCAATTCCTTCTGTTTTTTGGTTTAGGAGAACAATATTGTTAAATGTATGATTCTTAAACATACACCATAAAGGCTCAACTGTATTCCATATGCACTTAAGTGCTATATTGTCTATATACTAGTGGACATTTGTGCATATTATATATCTCATTAAACAACCAGGACTTACTCAACATGGATAATACCCATACATACAAGGACATTGATGAAGACAATTTGGATTGTTTAGATCTAGAGGATGTCTTTAATTGTGACACACCCAATATTAAACTGGGAGATTTATTTCAAGACTTTGAATATCTAAAGCTTAAAGAACAAAGACTAAAATGGGATAAATGGATACTAACTAAGTATTTGGGTTTGAAAATGATTCCTAGGGGCCTTAGGCTCAACAAGTTTCCTACCTATGATATTAAAGATCAGCAATATATAGATAGATGGAATCAAGCACTTACAGAGTGTTCTTTGAAATTAATTTCTCTTTTAATAGAGTATAAGGATGTTTTATTGTGTGAAACGAGAACCAAAATTGCAAATATTGAACTAGAAATGTCTAGATTTACTAGCTGTGAGATTTACACAAAATTTGATAACATTTATAAACAAACTATAGAGGAATCAAAAAAATTGGTCATACAAACTAAACATACTAAATTCCTTAGGGATCAAAAGGACTATTCTCTAGGAATTGTTTATGTATGGAGGCGTAAACAGAGAAATAAGTCATGGTATAATCAGTCAGACAATGAGGAGTTGCAATATAGCAATAAAACAAACAAGAACAAGAATAGAAGGCGCAGATACAAACGAAATAATCACACAAAACAGGATGCAAACCAGGAAACTGCAAGTAACCTTAAAAAGGTGACATTTTCTGATTCAGAAAATGACCTCACAGATGAGGACCGATTTGCATCCAGCTTTGAGTGTATATCAGGGGATGAGGCCCTCTCAGAAATAGAGGAATCAGTTAACTCTATAACTATTTCAAATTCAGGAACCAATACACAAAAAGGCATTCTGAAGACACACACTGAACAGGGAGCTAGAACTAAAACCAGTGCCCCTTCACAAAGTCATTTTCAAACGCAGAAATCTAACTCCCAGGTTTTTCAAGAGGTCCCCAGACAATTCCAGGGGGGAGGGGGTGGAGTCACCGCAGTAACAACAAAAAATATCAAGGAAACAGCAGAGAAACCGAGATATCCACTCAGAAGGAAGAACACCAAGACAAAAAAATACCAGTAAATACTGTGATTAATATTTCTAGCTACCAGCTTACTGAAATTGAAACCAGACTTCTCAATTTGGGTTTGGGCTTTGTCCCTTCTAGAAATTTCAATCTCTTTCAGACCATATTAGATCTGAATAAACTGATAAGAGATTTAACTTTGAGAACGTTCTATGGAGACAAAGCACACCAAATATCAGAAGTTATTATCCCCCCTACACATAATACTAATGCTGAATACACATCATTTGAAGATACATGTGCATTGGTTACACTTGAAGACCTTAGGATGGAAAGTGGTGGAATTGATTCCTCACAGATCCAAAAGACTACATCTAAACTTAAAAGCAAATCACAATTCTATCCTACTCAGGCTAGAGGTAAAATTCTGGAAGTGTTTCATGAGAGGGTGATTGAAGATCTAACCAAACTTAGTGATTCCTCACACTCCAGACCCTCTAACCTGACTATCAAGGAAAGAGAAGCACTACTTAAACTACAAAAGAATGAAGAAATTGTGATTAGACAGTCCGACAAAGGTGGGAGTGTAGTAGTCATGAATAAGCTTGACTATGTGAATGAAGCTCTAAGACAGCTTGGAGATTCGGACACTTACATTGTTCTTCCTAGGAATCCAACTGCGATATACTCTAAAGAGTTGTCGCATCTTTTGGATGAGGTGGTGGAGGAGGGTCTCATGGATCAGGATACAGCCAACCATTGCATGGTTACTGATCCAGTGACACCCATCTTCCACCACCTCCCTAAGGTCCACAAAAGCTTACATGAGGTTAAGGGGAGGCCTATAGTGGCTGGTATAGGTTCCCTAATGGAACCACTATCCAAATGGATAGATGATTTTTTACAGCCCATGGTTTCCTTGTTACCTAGTTATATACGGGACACTTCCCATGCGCTGCAGACCCTGGAGTCAGTGACTTGGATGGAGGAGTACAGTTGGCTCACTATTGATGCTGTGTCCCTGTACTCCTCTATCCCTCACACCCAGGGTCTGCGGGCCGTGAGTTTTTTCCTGGATATGCTCACTGATCTCCCAGATCAATCTAAAGATCTGATTGTAAGAATCGTGAGATTTCTATTGGAACATAATTTCTTTATGTTTCAGGGGACTTACTACCTCCAGAGACGTGGCACCGCTATGGGGGCTAAATTTGCCCCCTCCTATGCCAACCTATATATGGGTTGGTGGGAGAGGGGTCACGTCTATGGAGGTAGTATCGCCCTGTGTGAGCATATAATAAAATATGTCAGGTTCATTGATGACCTACTGATTGTGTGGTCTTCCGACTCTACAGCTGCCAAAGATTTTGTTGCTACCCTTAATGACAATAGGGTGGGTTTACAATTTACCTATGATTGGCAAAAAAAGAGTATCAATTTTCTTGACATATCCCTCACAGGTGATGCTAAGGAAGGAACCATTATCTCTGCTCTCTACCGGAAGCCAATCTCTGGCAATAGTCTCTTACATGCTCGCAGCTGTCATCCAAAACCTGTGTTCAAAGGAATTGCGAAAAGTCAATTCCTGCGGGCTAAGAGAAACTGCACCTATGAGAGTGCGTTTCGGGTGGAGAGCAAAGATTTAAAAATGAGAATGCAAAAAAGGGGTTACCCAACCAAAGTCATAGACAAAGCATTTTTTGAAGTTAAGGATATCAGTAGGGCCAATGCATTGGAAAAATCAACATCCAACTCTACTGATTCACAAAATAGACTCAAGTTTATTACTTCATATTCAGCTCAATATGATGATGTTTGCAAAATCATTAAAAAGAATTTGCCTATACTAAGAGGGGACAAGGAACTAAGAGACACAGTTGAACAGGGATGTATGTTTGTCCCAAAAAGAAATGTGACCTTAGGTAACATTCTATCCCCGAGTATGTTAAGGAGTGACAAGCAATCAGGATCATCCTGGTTGAAACATAATGGCACATTTAAGTGTGGTAAGAGAGTCTGCACCTCTTGTGACCATATAAATGTTTCTCAAACATTTAAGTCCCATGTAACAGGAGAAGAATTTAATACTAAAGGCTGTGTCAATTGCAAAAGTACATTTGTGATCTATATAATTGAGTGCTCTATTTGCAAGAAACAATACACAGGGAGAACGACCAGAAAAGTAGGCAAACGAATAAGAGAACATCTCTCTTATATTTCCAAAAAACGTCCTTGTTCAGCGCTTTCTGCCCATTTTATTGATTTTCATCACCAGGATGTCACTTCTTTTAAATGGCAAGCTATAGAACAGATTACCACACCACCTAGGGGTGGTGATAAGTTATCTATACTGTGCAAACAAGAGACGTATTGGATTTTTAAAACTCAATGTTTGCTACCACTCGGGTACAACTCAGAATATGATATTATAAATTACTGGCAGAAATAAATAGACAAACACTTTGTATTTATATAAAAGTACTCCTCTTTAGATCAGTGAACATAAGAGATCTCTCTAATAGGCAAAAGAGCTTAATATACATTTATTATTATTGAGCTACAAGGGTTAAACACATAGATAAATCAATAATTTCCATGTAAGTTTAGTGGCTATCTCTACTTCTTAATGTACGTTTCGATAGAGTTTTTAGCCAACTACCACTAGGGTTATTGTTTATCTGGTTGATTATTTTAGAACTATCTGAAAATAATTGAACATTTACTCTTCTCTATTGCTTTGTCTATGTACATTCTCACATTCATTTCCAACTTTATTTCTGTTTGTCAATTGTCTACATACTAAGAGACAGTTAGATATTTTTCTCTGCCTCTTTGAAATATGAGAGTGGTTAGACTATCTCACAAGTTTCTTTGCTGTTTGGTTTTTATCATATTTAATGAATATACCTTATGGGACTGTGATGAGCTTGTTAATACAACTGTTTTTGTTATAAAGTTAAATAACTTACTTAACTCTACAGTCCTATTGTCTTAGACATTTATACTAATATCCTGCCTTCTTGTACTATCCTCTCAGATTGCACTTTCTATTTTGTATTCACTGTTTGTAAACATTGTATTTATTTATTAATGTATATATTGTCCTGTACTATTCCCTATCTATGTCTATAGGAAATTTGGTATGCACAGGGTTAAGGTGATTAGCAGTACATTTCATGTTTTTAACCAATGAATATGGAGTGTTTAGCATAAAAGGGAGCACCCCCTAACAGGTGTTATTCTATGATTACGGTCAATATGACCGAAACCGGTCAGAGTCTTTTTGCTTGAACCACCTCCATGTTGCTGTATGCCCTTGCTGTGTTTTAAAGGAATAAAGGATTTGTTAAACTTTTTAACTGCTGCTTCACTTTGGAACTTTTTTTTTGTATTTATAGTGGAATGTGGGGATTCCACTCCTTTATATGAAGCTCAACTATTTGCCTTTTATGGATCACTGCTCCTAATTTTTTACATTTCTAAGCTCTCTACGAGGTATGCACACCCTATATCAGTTTTGGGACTACATAGTATGTTGATACTGTGTTTTACAATATGATTACTGGATCTAGCAGTTTATTAGTGTTCCCTTATTGAGGGGTTATACATACACTTGCTGCCTTTGCCTGGCGTGATTGATACGCTTACTGGCAATACCCATCTGACTCGTCATCAAGGAAGGACCCTGGCTGTCCTAGGATTGGCTGATCCCTCGTCACGTGGTACGCCACAAACAGCGTGCATGAGGAAACGGATCACCGCCACTTGCTGCCTTTGCCTGGCGTGATTGATACGCTTACTGGCAATACCCATCTGACTCGTCATCAAGGAAGGACCCTGGCTGTCCTAGGATTGGCTGATCCCTCGTCACGTGGTACGCCACAAACAGCGTGCATGAGGAAACGGATCACCGCCTCTGCAGGAACGCTGCTTCTGTGAACGAAAGGAAGAGGGATATCGGATATCAGCCCACAGAGGATTCACGCCAAACGACTGAAGTGGTGAGTGCATACCTGCTGAGCTTGAAAATTTTATACGCGAACTGTTGCTGCTGTGTTGTGCTAAGTGCTACATGGACTTTTGTATTAAGTCAGAAGGATTATACGCTTTATTCCCTCTAAGCTTTAGCCAAGGAAACTTTGATCCACAGAGCTACTTAGGACTTTACCAAGAAAGAACCTATAAGGTCCGGTCCTAATTAATTGGATTCAGCAATGGTTATTATTATTTCGTATTAAGCATATTAACACCACTAAATATTTCTCGCTTATTTTTTTTACACTTTTGCATATGTTTTGATTTTAAAAATATAGATTCCATTTTTGAAATTGATCACGTCATTTAAGGGACATGCCAACTAAATTTTACATTGAATGTTTTTTAAACGTGATTTTATTGTTTTGTTTAAACATTTTATGAGCTACATTGGTTCAGTCTATTGTTTTAGTTCTTCTAAAAACATATTGATTTTGGTTTAGGTTAAACAATGCATTACTGGTATTATCCGGCTGTTTTTTTATGCATAAATTGTCATTTTGTCAAAAGTTAAAATCATGTGTTCAGATAACAGTAGTACATAGTTTCCAAAAGTATACAATTACACATTTAGAGCTTCATGTCCCTTTAATAGATGAAAATTAAATAATTCTTAGGATATCCTTAAATAACATATTAGATTGGAATTGCATGCTCAATCCCATTCATTACATCAACATATGGAGTAGAGAATTCATTAAACCAACATTGTCAAATCAATATATTTTTATATTAAAGGGACACTGAGCTAAAATTATTAATGTTGTCATTCAGATAGAGCATGCAATATTAATCAACATTTAAATATAATACTATAATCATATGTGAAATATTCTATTGCTAAATGTATTTTAAAATCAAGAATGTACGTTTATCTGCAGCTCAATTTTTGTTGACCAACCTGGGTTTTTATTGATGATTGGTGGATACCTTCAACAAACAATATTTATTGAATCCAATATTGCTTATCTGCCTTTAAGATTAAAATGTAGCAACATTAAAATTATAATAGGAGTCAATGTAAAATCATTTGGAACAGTTTGAACAGTGAAATCAATGATTGAAATAAATCATGTCAGTGTCCCTTTAATAAACAATAGATTCATTCATCTTTACATTCTTTGGATTAGACAATATTGATATATAATTCACATATTCACTGTTGGAGATACTTTATAGATATAAGCATACTCTAACAGCACCATGATTACATATTTGTACTAATCAATTTGGTTTGGTATTGTGATCAATATGTGTTGTGTCCTAAACAAGATTACTGTACATTGCACAAATGGCTCGATGTGCCACATGTCTTTGTTTATATTTGTCAACAGCTGTTATTCAAAATGTGGTTTGTGTGTATTCTTTTAAGAACATTGATCAATGGGTATATTTAGATATGCAATAGCATCGTATGAGATGAGTTTGATGGCTAATATAGTCAGAAATTAAACATATGTTCAATACATCATTTTTGACAGAATCCCCTTGATTCAATCAAGCATTTTTTTTGCTAATGACTGCTCTATTCTTCACATTTTCAAGTTGATTATTCTTATAAATCGATACAGATGTGATTTAGTGCTATCCCAAATGTGTTCACTAATATATATCTATATCATTCATAGAGAGAGTTGGTGTGGGGAGCCCAGAGGAATCCAGCACCGACAAAGAGTTGCCTTTGCGGTGTTCTGGTAAGTCCATTGACTCATTTATATGTCATTGAAGGTGTATTGGTAATCAATATTAATTTTATTTGAATATTGAAAGATTAAGAATTAAAACTTTCTTAGTCTACACCATTGTTATTCAGAAGATGTATAGCATATGTTTGTTTCCATGTTCATTTTTGACAACAATCATCAAGTGATACACACATGAGAAATCTTAAATGTTCTATGTACTATGCTTTTATGATTTTAAAATTAATTCAAACAATAAATTGAAATGTGAATCATTGAGAATAACAAATCTAATGTCATTTGTATGCTCCATCAAAATGATGTAAATCATACATTTGGGTGTGTATATCTTTAATGCAACATTGATGTGTGTCTTTGAGCAACAGTAACATATGTTATAATATCTGATCTTAACGTGTACACAACATGTAATGTTTTACAGAGATTGATTTAACATGTGGGACGGAGGAGGAAGAGGCTCCCTTGAAGTCTGATGGTATGTGAAATATATCTAACATGTTTCCAACATGTTGCTTTATTGGAAATCATTTTATTGAAGACATTCAAAGTCTACAGCTTTCGCACTTTAAAAAGGAATATTATTTGTCTGTTAAAATACACTACTTTATATATCAGGCAGCATGAAGATATGCTTGGATTTGTTTAAATATTTGGATTTGAAATTCATGCCATCATGATGTCACATGCATATTCTAGGCCAAATTCATCTGAGTGCCTATATGCATACCATATCCTCATGTCATCATTGTTTAGAAATTCAAACACACTTCTAAGTATATTGCAAACATAATCAAGTTGAAATGCGTCGATTGGATTTCATGATGTATGAGATGTTAATATATTCATAATATTTATTTCAGATGGATCCTCCTCTTCTGGTCATCATTGCTCCTCCCCTGCCCAGTCCCCTGCCCAGCCCCCTGCCCAGTCCCCTGCCCAGCACCCTGCCCAGCCCCCTGCCCAGCCCCCTGCCCCTCCACAGACCACAGACCCTCCCGGCCCTTCCCATTTTTCCTATCCTGTCCCTCCCAAAAAACGCCCCTTTGTCCCCCTTTGCCGCTCTCCCCATCTTTTGGCCCATACAGCTACCCCAGCTGCCCAGCCCCCAACTCACCACTCCCCAGCTGTACGGGCTACCCCAGAGCAGCAGCCCATCCCTCCCCAACCCAATCCCATCCCTCCCCCCGTCTCAACCTTCATTGTCCTGGGTGTCGGATTGTCCTTCCCAGGCACAGCTGTAAGTATCATTCAAAATCAACATTATAAGATACTTAAAGGTACACTGAATGAAAATTTTTCTCTTGTGATTCAAATAGAGCATGCAATGTTAATCAAATTTATAATTTACTACTCTTATCAATTATTCTTCATTCTCTTGCTATCTTTATTGAAACAAAGAAATGCCTTTTTTTTTTTTTCCAAAAAAATCTGTACATCATTTCTTTATTGTTGGATGAATGTATCCATCAATCAGCAGGGACAACCAAAGTTGATAACCAAAAATGGCCTGCCCTATAAAATTACATTCTTGCATTTAAAATATAGCTCGAGAATTCAAACATTTAAAGAATACGAGTAAATTAATAATTCTATTTAATGTCATGCTCTATCTGAATCAGTAACTAAAATATTTAGGTTTACTGTCCCTTTAATTTGATATCACTACATATACCAATCACCACAATTTGGATCCAAAAATTTATGTACAAATGTTCATACATTATCTCTTGTATAACCCAGTGGGAATGTAATTTCTTCTTGTAGCTATGTTTACACAGCTTGTCCTCAATGCCAAAATGTTTAAGGATAGGTGTGCCTACCACAGTATAACTAAAATCTTAAAATTGCTAATGTAAGTACAATGTAAATCCTTTAACAAGATTTTAGACACTCAAGCTGTAAAAGTGGATCATCAAAAACCAATTAAAGGGGACAACATGTTGGATTAAAATGTCCATTTAATGGTTTAGGTCTGTCTGAATAAAATATTTCATATGTAAATAATCAATGTCAACAAATTAATGTAAAGAATTATTTGTCTTTATGATGACAATGTATCTTTGCTTTTTATTTTGTCTGTTGTGTAATTATCATTAATATTTGTTTTTTTCTTTATTTTAGGCTGTGACTCAACATGGCTCACGCTCGAAGGTCTAGTACGTATAGAGCAGGCCGTGTTGAGGAACGCAGCTGTCCTGAGAGGGATGGCCGACACCATGCAGGCCCAGCTACAGGTTCAGCATATGACTCTACATCAGATGAGGTGCTGGAACTCAATGCTTGAATCTGTAGCTGGACATGTAGGGGATGACCAGTAAGTGGAGGATCTGGAGATGCTCCAAGGGCGCAGATAAGAATCCTCCGTAAACATGTTGATGTTTTTTTTATGGTTGGCATTTGGCCTTTTTTTCTGTTTAGTGTTGTGCCTGTTGCACTCTTTTACCTTGTCATATGTCTCCAATAGGGCTATGCTGGCCCTTGGCAACTCTCTTCATGGACTGTGATGCACTCTGTTACCTTGTCATATGGCTCCAATGGGGCTATGCTGACCCTTGGTAACTCTCTTCATGGACTGTGATGCACTGTGTTACCTTGTCATATGGCTCCAATGGGGCTATGCTGGCCCTTGGCAACTCTCTTCATGGACTGTGATGCACTCTGTTACCTTGTCATATGTCTCCAATGGGGCTATGCTGGTCCTTGGCAACTCTCTTCATGGACTGTGATGCACTGTGTTACCTTGTCATATGTCTCCAATGGGGCTATGCTGGCCCTTGGCAACTCTCTTCATGGACTGTGATGCACTCTGTTACCTTGTCATATGGCTCCAATGGGGCTATGCTGGCCCTTGGCAACTCTCTTCATGGACTGTGATGCACTCTGTTACCTTGTCATATGTCTCCAATGGGGCTATGCTGGCCCTTGGCAACTCTCTTCATGGACTGTGATGCACTGTGTTACCTTGTCATATGTCTCCAATGGGGCTATGCTGGCCCTTGGCAACTCTCTTCATGGACTTTGATGCACTCTGTTACCTTGTCATATGGCTCCAATGGGGCTATTCTGGCCCTTGGCAACTCTCTTCATGGACTGTGATGCACTGTGTTACCTTGTCATATGGCTCCAATGGGGCTATGCTGGCCCTTGGCAACTCTCTTCATGGACTGTGATGCACTGTGTTACCTTGTCATATGGCTCCAATGGGGCTATGCTGGCCCTTGGCAACTCTCTTCATGGACTGTGATGCACTCTGTTACCTTGTCATATGGCTCCAATGGGGCTATTCTGGCCCTTGGCAACTCTCTTCATGGACTGTGATGCACTGTGTTACCTTGTCATATGGCTCCAATGGGGCTATGCTGGCCCTTGGCAACTCTCTTCATGGACTGTGATGCACTGTGTTACCTTGTCATATGGCTCCAATGGGGCTATGCTGGCCCTTGGCAACTCTCTTCATGGACTGTGATGCACTCTGTTACCTTGTCATATGGCTCCAATGGGGCTATGCTGGCCCTTGGCAACTCTCTTCATGGACTGTGATGCACTCTGTTACCTTGTCATATGTCTCCAATGGGGCTATGCTGGTCCTTGGCAACTCTCTTCATGGACTGTGATGCACTGTGTTACCTTGTCATATGTCTCCAATGGGGCTATGCTGGCCCTTGGCAACTCTCTTCATGGACTGTGATGCACTCTGTTACCTTGTCATATGTCTCCAATGGGGCTATGCTGGCCCTTGGCAACTCTCTTCATGGACTGTGATGCACTGTGTTACCTTGTCATATGGCTCCAATGGGGCTATGCTGGCCCTTGGCAACTCTCTTCATGGACTGTGATGCACTCTGTTACCTTGTCATATGGCTCAAATTTTCCTGATCTTTACCAGATTATTTATAAACGTTGTTGATGTTTTCTGACATACTAATAAAAGACATGTTATTGCACGATTCTTTGTCATCCTTATTCATGTCATTGATTGAAATCTCTAGTTTATCTGGTTGATCCTTAAAGGGACCTACCAAAAATAATGGTGTTTCCTGAATCATATATGTAATGCAATTGTAAATGACTTTAAGATTAACATCTCCACTGTAATTTTATTATTTGTCTTTATATATTTTTCTAAAAGCTTTATCATTGCATGATTATGATTAGCATAGTAATTCTTTTATATATGTATATATAGATTGTTATTTGTGTATATATATATGTATATTTCAAATTTCACATCCATGTGTGTATTTATAAACTCTGCATGAATTGATGCACCTTTAACAAATGATCTGAGGATTGATACAATGATATAATCCCTGTAAAGTGTTCATTTTATTGAAATAGTATTGTCTCTGTGTATCCTCTTTTTAAGAATAAAAATCATGTCCCTTTAAGTGATGCTAAGCACAATTGTTAATGAATGGATTTCCATTTCTAAAGCGTTTTTGTCCTTTTTACATGAACAAGGACATATAATCTTATTAATAAACAATCTTATTGTAATGTTGACAGCACATGTATTTCATTTTCTATTCTATCTTATTGTAAAAGTGTAACCAAATCAATCTCTGTGTGTAATGCGCATATTTTAGATGAGGAATATGTTTGTAAAAATATTTTAAACAAATACTTCTCCCATATATGGCTATAGGTAGGCTGACCATATTTCAACTTGAATAAATGACACGTTTGATCAATACATGTCATTATTGTTATTACAAAACAATCTAAACATATCTTAAAACATCAATGGCATATGTATTTCTCATGTGTATCTTTTACATGTTAAAGATATACACCATAGCTATAGTTAAAGGGACAGTCAAGTCCGAAAAGATGATTCATGATTTCGTGACATTCCTAGATAGCAATCTAGACACATACTAGTTACTAAAATATAAATACGTTTCTTATTGATATGCCAAGCTGTCAACTGAGTCCTTGTATTGGCTGCGGTTTTTCAGCGATCTCGGATGCGCCATGTTGCTTAAGACATCACCTGCCAGGCTGTCCAATGATTCCTTGTATTGACTGACATTTTTACGCGATCAAGGATGCGCCTTTTTTTGGTTTGCGTTCCTACGTGATCAAGAATGCGCCTTTTATTGGATTGCGTTCTTACGTGATCAAGGAAGCGCCATGTTAATTAAGACGTCACATGCAAAGGTATAAAAACGTTTAATTTACAAAAAATTACCAATGGCACTACTTTTATGTAATAGACCTATTTATATCTTCAATTGTGCCACTACAATACGGCTAGATGTGGGTGCTTGGTGTATGAGTATGAATATTGGAATTACAAAGGAAAAGCATACACTCAGACAGCACTCCTAGGTCAAGTTGCGAGTTAGTTGCAAATAACAATCACTTAGTTGCTAATCCAAGGTTGGAATACGGGAATAGGAATAGACACTAAATTAAAATATAACTTTTATTGGGTTTAATAATTAAAATAGGAAAAATAATTAAAACCACACTTAAGTACCGACTGTAGTTTGTAGAAATTTAATAACCGATTTTTAGTTCAATTAAGCAGTCATGCCTGCTTGCGTGCAAGCCTGATGTACCTATCTGTCGTAGTACATAACAGATAAATTACGAATAGTAGTGATAGGTGTGACTTGACACTCTATATAAGTAAATGTGTGAGAGAGTAGAGTAAAAAGTATGTCCACGTTTATTTAGACAGGTAGTTAGACCATAACTGATTGGGTGTTGTAAAAGATTCAAGTTGTGATTGTAAATATGAGATGAGCTAGATAGACTGACGTTGTGATAGCACACAATATTGTAACTCTATGTACATTTACCTCTCCTAGATATTCATGTGATTAACCTCAATATTGGAAAAGTTGATATACCTATAGGAGAGAGGTTGTGTTAAACTCACAAACGTTACATGTACCTAGTAATAACCCTTGTATTCAAGGTTCGTTAAAGAGAAACCTGCTACTGTTAATATTAGTCAATAAGTTGTCTGACTTTTAGTAGTACCATGATCAACTGGTTCACTGTATTGGGTATATTATGTATTCAGTGTATACCATGTAATGTTAGTATACACAGAATTAGGGGTAGCTGTTTGCTACTGGAGTATAGTGAGTCCCACTATTGAGTATATGCCAGTTGGTTATACGTAGTAAGTGTAGTATCAGGTCTACCTCTAAACACAAACAGATTAGTGTTTGTTACTATGACAACATAATCATAATCAGTGATCCACTTAAATTAAACGTTCCTATAATCTCGTGTTGAGTATTGTATGTTATTCACACTTGTTTGATGTGCACAAGATAGGTAGATTAAATGTATGCACATCTAATATACAAGATTATAAAGACACGTATTGCCCTGCGTGTACAGAGATATGATAGTCAGTTAACACAGTGCTGCCAGGAACCAACTGTTAGCCACAAATTGGTATGTGGTGATTCTGAAGCACTATATCTTATTTATAATATCATACCAAATAGTCGTTTGTATTGTGATCACTCACTCATGTTTGGTTTCATACAGTCATAGCTGGTAGCGTGTATAGCTGTTGCTAAGCGATGTGATTTAAATTGCGGCGAGAAGATCAGTACAGGTTACTAATGTCGCCCGGATGTAAAAGATATAGGCGAAGGTTAGCTTGGTACATGTATGCCCTTGGTAGTTAATATACTGTCGTTACTATGAGAGTAGATTTATTATAAAGTTATGTTTAGAATCAGTGATGGTAATAGCGCTCTGGAACAAGGTCTTATACACACACTCTCAATCACACTTGTAAATTAGTACAGGATAACTTGAATAACTGAAAGTGCTTTTTCCATAATAAGTATTGTTTGAAGGAGGTTATTACTCCGTATAGTGACTACAGTAAAAGTTCGGTAGCTTAAGGCTAATCTAAAACACAGGAGCTCCTAGGACTCCTCACCAATGCCCTAACGTCCCTTACGTTAGGGCATTGGTGAGGAGTCCTAGGAGCTCCTGTGTTTTAGATTAGCCTTAAGCTACCGAACTTTCCTGTACTAATTTACAAGTGTGATTGAGAGTGTGTGTATAAGACCTTGTTCCAGAGCGCTATTACCATCACTGATTCAAGTTTCTATATGAGAACTAAGTGTGTGAGGACGTGTTTGACTTAGACGCTGCACGGCTAATATTTATTCAGCTCTAATTGAGCCCACGCTACTCACACTTGACTGATACCTCACTTGCTTAGACGCTGCACGGCTAATATTTATTCAGCTCTAATAGAGCCCACGCTACTAACGTTTGACTGATACCTCACTTGCCTCGTATTATTTACAACTCTTTGGGTTAATATAATATGAAGGCATACCGGCTAAATAATACATGGTGAATTAACCGTAATACAAAGCCGGATACAAGTATAACAAGTGAACCTGTGAATTTTACAACGTTAAGATAAATACGTGGCAAGCTTCTAAACATAACTTTATAATAAATCTACTCTCATAGTAACGACAGTATATTAACTACCAAGGGCATACATGTACCAAGCTAACCTTCGCCTATATCTTTTACATCCGGGCGACATTAGTAACCTGTACTGATCTTCTCACCGCAATTTAAATCACATCGCTTAGCAACAGCTATACACGCTACCAGCTATGACTGTATGAAACCAAACATGAGTGAGTGATCACAATACAAACGACTATTTGGTATGATATTATAAATAAGATATAGTGCTTCAGAATCACCACATACCAATTTGTGGCTAACAGTTGGTTCCTGGCAGCACTGTGTTAACTGACTATCATATCTCTGTACACGCAGGGCAATACGTGTCTTTATAATCTTGTATATTAGATGTGCATACATTTAATCTACCTATCTTGTGCACATCAAACAAGTGTGAATAACATACAATACTCAACACGAGATTATAGGAACGTTTAATTTAAGTGGATCACTGATTATGATTATGTTGTCATAGTAACAAACACTAATCTGTTTGTGTTTAGAGGTAGACCTGATACTACACTTACTACGTATAACCAACTGGCATATACTCAATAGTGGGACACACTATACTCCAGTAGCAAACAGCTACCCCTAATTCTGTGTATACTAACATTACATGGTATACACTGAATACATAATATACCCAATACAGTGAACCAGTTGATCATGGTACTACTAAAAGTCAGACAACTTATTGACTAATATTAACAGTAGCAGGTTTCTCTTTAACGAACCTTGAATACAAGGGTTATTACTAGGTACATGTAACGTTTGTGAGTTTAGCACAACCTCTCTCCTATAGGTATATCAACTTTTCCAATATTGAGGTTAATCACATGAATATCTAGGAGAGGTAAATGTACATAGAGTTACAATATTGTGTGCTATCACAACGTCAGTCTATCTAGCTCATCTCATATTTACAATCACAACTTGAATCTTTTACAACACCCAGTCAAGTGTCAAGTCACACCTATCACTACTATTCATAATTTTTCTGTTATGTACTACGACAGATAGGTACATCAGGCTTGCACGCAAGCAGGCATGACTGCTTAATTGAACTAAAAATCGGTTATTAAATTTCTACAAACTACAGTCGGTACTTAAGTGTGGTTTTAATTATTTTTCCTATTTTAATTATTAAACCCAATAAAAGTTATATTTTAATTTAGTGTCTATTCCTATTCCCGTATTCCAACCTTGGATTAGCAACTAAGTGATTGTTATTTGCAACTAACTCGCAACTTGACCTAGGAGTGCTGTCTGAGTGTATGCTTTTCCTTTGTAATTCCAAAGGTATAAAAACGTCTGATTGTATTACGTAGTCCCGCAATATTTGTTTGTGCACGTTAAACACGTTTGTGAATAAGAAGACAAGTTTAAAAACATGGCGAATATGGATTGTTTGCATCATGTTACATTGTTGACCCATAGCTGATAAAGACCACCACATTCTCTTTTGCTGGATGTCTGGTTGAATAAACGAACGAAAGCAAAATGTTTTCATGCATAAGATATTTCGAGGCAAGTGCAAATCTCTATAGTCCATGTTGTTTAATATGTTTGTCAACAATATGTTCCTTTTTATGAAAAATGACTGTTGTGTTTAATGTTAAAGATATCTAATTCATAAATATACGCTATTGTGTTAGAATAAAGTAATCAATATGCATTTATCTTTATCATATGCTAAATATATGATGCCGACTTCTTCTAAATGTAATTTCGTTGTATATTTTATTAAAGGTTCATTAGACACTCACATTAAAAACCAAAATATTTTATTTGGTCTCTAGTTATATAGTCCATTGTTTAACAAATACACGTCTCATTTTGCTTCTGTTCAAATTAAACTGTAAGTAATTTTCAGACTCCTCGCCAAGCCTCAAAGTTTCATGTGAGTACTATCTCCAGCTTTCTCCTGTTTGTGTAAAGGGTCTTTTCATATGTTAATGATGGGGTATTGTCTTGTTTTACGGTTGTAATGGGGGTTCATCTATATTTTCAATAGAGATAACCCGATTTTCTTAGAAAGTGTTTAAAGCTTTGTAATATTGATATCAGTATATGTTAATCTTGTTGTTTCTAGTAGTGTCTATTACATGCAGTTCTGTGAAAAAGATAGTATACTGTCCCTTTAATGCAAATGTTGATTTTTGTATCATGTATGAGTTCCACATTGGTTAATCTCCAAATATATTATTGTTAGCATATTTCCCCCCCCCCACTCCTAAAAGGACTTTAAACCATATTCATTGTTAAAACAAATGTCTTTCTAAAAAAAATGAACACAATAATGTCTCTTTAAGAAAATAGACTTTATTTAACATGTCAAATATAAATCTGTTTTCAATATTTATTGTTTGAACAAGTACATGTAGATATACCAACAATCTGCAAATATTATATGTTAGCATATGTAATTTTGTTAAAGGGACAGTTTAGAAAACAAATAATGTTTTGCATTATTAAAAAAGTCAATTTTGTAATATCAATGATATCAAAGGTTTCTCACCAATTAATCATTTGTCTGTGTTTATTTTAATTTGCTAGCTAAACCTATGAGGTTTGTGTGCTCATTTCTTAGAGCTTGAAGAGTGCATGTAATCATTATGCAATTTGACCACTAGAGGGCATTTGGCTAGCATTTGTATATCTAAAACCTTGAGCTCATACAGCATATTTACCATGTATTGATCATTGATGTCTAAAATGTTGTTATGTCAGAACAACAAATAAGTGGACATTTTTCATAGGCATAGATACAAGGGTAAGCACATAATTCACACGTATTTCTCCATGTTTTGTTGTTTCCAACTTGATAATGCGTAATACAGTGTTTTCTTTGTAATCAATAATTCTGACTGTCCCTTTAAGCTGTGTTATTGGCATTCAAACAGTAATATGCCATCATGGATAATTGTAATGGTAATTTTGTTTGCGATTCGGGAAACAGTTTGGACATCACATCACAGAAACCAATCAATATCATGAACAAGGATAGGTATGTGATGTGGTTTTCACACACTTATAACCCACACTCTGCAAACAATCTGCCTCCATGGACCCGGTCCCATAGAAGTAGATTATATACAGAGTGTGGTCCACAAGTGTATGAAAACCACATCATCACATACCTATCCATTACACATTAAATAAAAAAAACATTAAACATGAAAACAAATACTTACTTCCTCTTCCTTCCCCTCTTCCCACGGGGCTGAGGCTCTGGGAGGGTCAACTGCCGACTCCGACGAGTTCTCATTGGAGATGTTGTGGGAAGAGTGGAAGGAAGAGTACTGGGACGACCAAGGTGAGGAGGAGGAGATGGGCCGGCAGGAGGAGATGGGCCGGCAGGAGGAGATGGCCCGGCAGGAGAAGATGGGCCGGCAGGAGAAGATGGCCTGGCAGGAGAAGATGGCCCGGCAGCAGGAGGCCCAGCAGCAGGAGGCCCAGCAGCAGGAGGCCCAGCAGATGGCGGCCCAGCAGATGGCGGCCCAGCAGATGGCGGCCCAGGAGCAGGAGGCCCAGCAGATGGCGGCCCAGGAGCAGGAGGCAGACCAGCAGGCAGACCAGCATGCGCCTCCCGGAAGAAATTAAACATCTGTTGTTGGAGTCTAAAGGTTCTGTTTTGGGCTTCTTCTATTCGGGTAAGGAGGTGTATGATTTGGGTTTGTCCTTCAATGATTTGGGTTTGTCCTTCAATGATTTTGTTTTGTCCTTCAATAATTCTAGTTCTGCCTTCTATATTTTGTATCCGGGAGTTACGCATCTGGTCAATGTAGTCTAGTAGAACCCGCACCTCCGCTATTTCCTCTTGTTGTGCACGGCGGGGTGCCCGTGCACGGCGGCCTGCTGGTGCACGGCGGCCTGCTGGTCCTTGAGGGGCCTCTGCTTCTGCGGCATCTTCCTCTGCTTCCGGGGCCTCTTCGTCAAGGGGGGCCTCTTTGTCAAGGGGGGCTTCTTCCCTCCGAGGTGGGGATTCATCCCCACCACTCTCATCCCGGGGAAAAGGAGGAGCCGGTAGTTGCTGTGCTGCCTCCTCCCCAGACTCTGTATATTTGAAAAAGAAATAAATGTATATATTAGCATATTTCAAAATAAAGGTTTAAATTACTTAGCTTACGATACAATTACAAATGCAGCCTCATTAATCCACTTTGAAATCTAACAATCAATATGATTTCCACATTTTCTAAACCGTGTTTGTGATATCTCTGGTTAATCTGAATGTTTTTGCATTTGTTTTCAGTCTGTTTAAATGCACACCTAACCTATAGCCTAGATACTAATGTAACCACAAAGTAATTGTGAATGCGTGTAAACAACGTAATAGCATTAATCTGATCCTTAAAGGGACATGAAACCCAATGTTTTATCTTTCATGATTTCGAAGCATACAATTATAATCAACTTTCTAATGTACTTTTCTTATCTATTTTGCTTCATTCTCTGGATATTCTTCGCTGAAAAGCATATCTAGATATGCTTAGAAGTTGCTGATTGGTAGCTGAATATAGCTGCCTCCTGTGATTGGTTCACCGTGTGCATGGCTATTTTTTCATTAAAGTATATCTAAAGAATGAATCAAATTAGGTAATATAAGTAAATTGGAATGTTGTTTAAAATTGTATTCTCTACCTTAATCATGAAAGTAAAGGTTTGCATATAGTGTCCCTTGAAATACATTAGTATGTTAATTTATTCTTAAATGAGCTTACCGTCATATGAGAATGGCAGGTTCCCGGTATCAATTCCTCCGATACTGACTATATCCACCTCGGAGATGCTGGGACGCAACATTTCCTCCCATCGGCAGTAATCGATTTCCAGTGCAGGGCCGCCACCGGTTCCTGCGGCATGTCGGGCCTCCAGGCTTAACTTTTTCTTAAGATCCATCTTGCAGTCCCGGTATCGATGTTTAATAGAGTCCATATCTCTGTTCCGGCCAGCCACTGCATTGACTGCATTCCTTATCTCATGCCAGAGCTTCCTCTTCTCAGTCGGGGTGGTCTTCTGATGCTGCAGCCTCCTATACCTGGCCATATAGGCTTCTACGAGGGCCTCCTTCTCCTCCATCAAAAACCTCGCCTCCCTAGTTGCCTTGGCCTTCCCCTGTGACGATGCCCTCTGTTTCCCAGACTGTGAAGCCCTACTCTGTCCGCCACTGGGCCCAGCCACTTGTTCATCTTGAACCAAGTGGCTGGGTCCACCCACCGCTTCCACCCCCGCTTCCTGCCCCCCTTCCTGTCCGGTTGCTCTCCCCCTCCCTCTCCTCCCCCCTCTACCTCTCCCCTGCCTGCCCTCCATCTCTTCCCTAAACTAAACCCCAACTAAGCAAACAAAAAGTGAGTGTGATCAAATGAAAGGGGGTCAAAATAAAGAACTAAAACGACCAAAATAAGTGCTGAAAGTGTGAAAGGGATATAAATAAAAGAGGGTAAGGAGTATTTAAATGAACAAAATGAAGAAGACTAAAAGGAGGATATGTAAACTAAATGTAACTAGGGGATGGGGATGGGGATGGGGTATGGGATAAGAGTAAATGGGATGAAAGGGAATGGGACTACAGGGAATGGGGTATGGAGTGTAGTATGAGAGGGTATGGGGTATGGAGTGTATGTAGTGTTATTGATAAGTGTATGTATGTATTGAATGTGTTTGCATGTAAATGTGTTAAGTGTACAGAAAAAGCACTCGCACACTCACCCAAACCAACTGTCGTTCACTAACTCACAATAGCACTAACTCTCTAACTCACACTAGCACTAACTCTCTAACTCACACTAGCACTACCTCTCTAACTCCCACTACCACTACCTCTCTAACTCCCACTAGCACTAACTCTCTAACCTAACTCCCACTACCACTACCTCTCTAACTCCCACTACCACTAACTCTCTAACTCACACTACCACTAACTCTCTAACTCCCACTACCACTAACTCTCACTACCACTAACTGACTCACAATAATGCACAAAATCTCTAAGCTCCAATCTCCAAAAACCCACCAGCAACACAGTGAAAGAAGCCATGCTTGTGTGGTGCTTATATACCCTGTGTAAATGTTTAATGATGTACCGGTTTGCGTTGTAAATTGTGTTCAGGTGTGCTTTATTAGTAATTATTATTTGTGCAATGTGTATTAGGTGTGTGAATGTGCGCATGCTCATTTGGAGTTAGTATTTATGGAATGTGTAGAATGCGATGATGTCATAGTGCTCGTTTTCTTTAAGATTGTCCAATAGTATTATGTTTAAATGTTAATTTGCGATGGTGTGGTATTAGTGAAGTGTTGTATATGTATGTTTGTCCTAATATATAGTAATATTGAATGTGATTATTTTGCTAGTGTATGTTTTTGTATTTTTTTCCTTGTTGTTATTTTCCGTATTTCCGCATCTTAAAGTATATGCGTATTCCCTGTATTTTATTTAAATAAAATTCCCCCCGCTTCTGAATGTGTAATGCTTATGTGCTTTGTTTAGTGATTGTTGTTGTGACATTTGCGGCGTGTTATTGTTGTGCATGATGTGGTATGCGTCATATGACCGAGCTGTGCGTATTTCTCGCGAGATCGAGTGTTAGATGAAAAAAGCGTGTTTGTTTGCATTTCCATTGATCTCTATGGGAGACTGTCTAACGCGGGCAGGATTCCGCGTGTGAAATACACGCGTTAGGAGTATCGTTAGATGTTTTTTTTTAACAATGCTGTGCGTTAGACATAAACCACGCGTAGCGTTAGCACCCCATCTACCGCCAAACTCCAAATCTAGCGGAATATTTTTTATTTTGCAACCAGGCATATAATGTGCCATGTTATTTTACCAATAAATGTGTAGGGAGTTTTTTTTAAGTCACTGATTAACACATGCTTTTTAGTGCAATCCACTTTATTTTTCTTTACGTTGAAGTGTGTATACAGTTTTTAGGGTAAGACAATTTCAGGGAGCACAATATTTTCAATGTCATCTCAAATATATACATTTTTGTGTTTGCATGGGTATGTATACATCTCTCCATGCATCTTTAAATGTGTGTGTATGTGTGTGTATATGTATACCATGTATGTGTGCCACTGCCTACCCCTGTGTGTGTCTGCATTTATGTGTATGTGGGTGTATCTGTCCCTGTATGTTTGTGTCTACATGTATGTTTGTGTGTGTCACACTAAGTGGGTGGCTGGTGAACATTTAATTTGGAAGTGCAGTGGAAAAAAAGTTACATTACTCTCTGACCAAAAGAATTTATGGCCAAAAATATTCTATTTTAAAACAAAAAATGGTGCATTGTTTTAAGGGGATATGGTATATGACAAGGTGTTTGACAATGAAGGACTCAAAGGTCTATATATTTGTGTGTATATTTGTATATGTATATACTGTATGTGTTTCTCTGTGTAAACATACACACGCATATACAGTTACACACACACACACACATATATATATATATATATATTTGAGCCCTTCCCTGCCAAACACCTTGTCAAATACCATATCCCTTTAAAACACTTATTATACTTAATTTTTTTCAATAAAATGCATATGATTTAATATGTATAAACATGAGTGAAATACTTTATTTTAATGTTTTTACATGTGTTTTATTATACTTTTATTTTATTCTAGCCCTAACAACATAATTTAATTCTCATGTTGCGCTACACATAACTCACAACTATATAGCCATATGTGAGCAATGTTTAGCTGATCCGCTCTATCTTTCCATTGAAAGTCTAGGGCGTGCTAAACAGTAACACTCTCTAGTAATTCTGCTTTAGCATTTTGTAAAACCAGACAGTGGCCTCTATTTATCAAAGTCTGGCAGACCTGATCTGACAGTGCGGATCAGGTCCGCCAGACCTCGCTGAATACGGAGAGCAATACGCTCTCCATATTCAGCATTGCACCAGCAGCTCACAAGACCTGCTGGTGCAACGCCGCCCCCTGCAAAATCGTGGCCAATCGGCCGCCAGCAGGGGGGTGTCAATCAACCCGATTGTACTCGATCGGGTTGATTTGTGGCGATGTCTGTCCGTCTGCTCAGAGCAGGCGGACAGGTTATGGAGCAGCGGTCTTTGTGACCGCTGCTTCATAACTGCTGTTTCTGGCGAGTCTGAAGACTCGCCAGAAACACGGGCCGTCAAGCTCCTTTCGGAGCTTTATAGATAGGCCCCATTGTGTTATTCTGAGCATGGGCTTTCAATATTGGTTGTGCACCTTGCCCCCTTCTAATCTGGGCAAATATATTTTTATTTGTATTAATAACTATCATCATTTTCATTATATTTATGAACTGTTAATTTGAGACTTGTACATTTTCGTTTTGAACGTTAAGTCCCTTCAAATAATACACTTAATTCATCATTATTTAAATTACTTATTTTATACAAATGTTGACAGCATTTTCTTCTAACGGATCATCTATAAAAACAACCCCCCCAAAAAAATGCTGTGTTCAAATCATATTTATTCACACTCTATGGCTATTTATCTATAAAATTATTAAGAAATACAAATAATGCAGCATGCAAATTCCCATTTTAAGGATGATTAATATTGTGGTTGTATACTATACCTTCTAGAAAAAGCCTGCTTCATTTCTTTATGTGAGCTCATATATTATTATGGATGCAAAGAAAAAAGATCTGAATTATAGTAGTTTGTGACACAATTGTTTAAGTCATTGAACCTTAATTAACTAGACCAGGGAACCATTATTAAGATCCATTACTCAATTCTTTCTGTTTTCTTGCCACATTGCAAATAGCATCCCATAAATGTGAGCTAAGTGAACTGGGAATGTCAGGTGTGATTGGTTGTGCAGCGTTTGTAAAATCTGTAGCAGCAGAATCTCATGAAAGAGGGATGAAGCAACAGGCAAAATATCCGCCAGTAGTTTTTTTTTCTTTACTTTTTTAGACAATTGCAGGCTACATTTATCTGTCAGCTTTCCCCAAAAGATCAATACAATAATTTACAATGCAAGCATGAAAGCAGAGGAATCCAAGTAGTTTTTGTGGACGCATAATAAAACTGCAGCAGAGAAAGTTTAGCTTTATCTCTCTGTGCTGAAAAAGTATTTGTTTTTAAATCTTTCTTCTTGCTCAATAAAATAAGCTGGAACAACATTAACTAAATATATACATGCTTGTGTCTATGGTATTATTTTGAATCAGGTTTTGTGTGTGTGTGTATAGAAATATAATTGCTTCTTTACGCTGTCATTTATAAAAGTAATAAACATTTCCAAATATAATAAATTAATTAAATCATTGTGATTATTATACCCTTTGGCACTCATAGATAAAAATATAACACCTCTGATAAAACATATTAAAGGAAACACATTTTATATATCCAATTGGGAATCTTGAAGCCAGTTTGTATTTGTAATATTATAAAAAAAGACTCAAGTGGCAAAGTTTGAAAATAAGTGACCTACCACTGTCTCAAGATATAAGCAAATTCTGTTGGCATTTAACTAGTGCCGGCATACAAAATTTCCTAGATAGAAAAAAAAGCAAACATAAGAGCTGGCTATCATAAGAATAATCATCACATTAGTTATATATCTAAGAGGGTGAATTCAGTAAACCACAAAATAGCAGAGGCATAGACCTCTAGATTATATTTTTTATGGAAAAAGGCAATCTCAAATTCTTAGATTTTTTTAAAAAATGTTTCAAATTCTAATACAAAATATATTTTTATAATAAAAACATGACAAAAAATGATTAATTTGACAGTGATGAATGTTTAGGGGGGTAGTTATCAATGTGTCAAGTTTCCTGCCTTCGCCGGCCCAATACGCCCGCCTAAGCTTGCCTACCTTCGCCGCCGCGGACCTGAAAAAATATGCCTAAGTTATCAAATAAAGCTGTCAAAAAGCCGCGGGGCGATGAGCAGCGGACTGTGAGAGTTATCACTCATCCGATCTCGCTGCTCTTCGGCTGTTTGACAGCTTTCTTGCTAGCCTGTCACTAAACACTCACACTAAACTACACTGTTCTACCCCCGGAGCCCCATGCAACTAAATAAAGTTATTAACTCCTAAACCGCCGCTCCTAGACCCCGCCGCAAGTCTTATAAATGTATTAACCCCTAAACCGCCGCTCCCGGACACCGCTGCCACCTACATTATACCTAGTAACCCCTATCCTGCCCCCCCTATACCGTCGCCCTCTATAATAAAGTTATTAACCCCTATCCTGCTGATCCCGCACCTCGCCGCAAATAAATAAATAGTTTAACCCCTAAACCGCCGTTCCCTGAACCCGCCGCAACCTATATTAAATTTATTAACCCCTATCCTGCCCCCCCTACACCGTCGCCACCTATAATAAATTTATTAACCCCTATCCTGCCCCCCACTACACCGCCGCCACTGTAATAAAATTATTAACCCCTAAACCTAAGTCTAACACTAACCCTAACACCCCCCTAACTTAAATATTAATTAAATAAATCTAAATAATATTTCTATTATTAACTAAGTTAATCCTATTTAAAACTAAATACTTACCTATAAAATAAACCCTAATATAGCTACAATATAAATAATAATTATATTGTAGCTATCTTAGGATTTATTTTTATTTTACAGGCACCTTTCAATTTATTTTAACTAGATGCAATAGCTATTGAATAGTTATTAACTTTTTAATAGCTTACCTAGCTAAAATAAAGAGAAATTTACCTGTAAAATAAAAACTAACCTAAGTTACAATTAAACCTAACACTACACTATACTTTAATAAATTATTTCTATTTAAAACTAAATACTTACCTGTAAAATAAACCCTAATATAGCTACAATATAAATAATAATTACATTGTGGCTATCTTAGGATTTATATTTATTTTACAGGTAACTTTGTATTTATTTTAGCTAGTTAGAATAGTTATTAAATAGTTATTAACTATTTAATAACTACCTAGCTAAAAGAAATAAAAAATTACCTGTAAAATAAATCCTAACCTAAGTTACAATTAAACACTACACTATCATTAAATAAATTAAATAAACTACCTACAAATAACTACAATTAAATACAATTACATAAACTAACTAAAGTACAAAAAATAAAAAAGCTAAGTTACAAAAAATAAAAAAAATATGTTACAAACATTTAAAAAAATATTACAACAATTTTAAACTACTTACACCTAATCTAAGCCCCCTAATAAAATAACAAACCCCCCAAAATAAAAAAATGCCCTACCCTATTCTACATTAAAAAAGTTCAAAGCTCTTTTACCTTACCAGCCCTTAAAAGGGCCTTTTGTGGGGGCATGCCCCAAAGAGTTAAGCTCTTTTGCCTGTAAAAGAAAAATACAACCCCCCCAACATTAAAACCCACCACCCACATACCGCTAATCTAACCCAAACCCTCCTTAAAATAACCTAACACTAATCCCCTGAAGATCATCCTACCTTTAGTCGTCTTCACTCAGCCGAGCCACCGATGGAACTGAAGAGGACATCCGGACCGGCAGAAGTGTTCATCCAAGGGGCGCTGAAGAAATCTTCCATCTGATGAAGTGATCCTCCAAGCGGCGCTGAAGAAATCTTCCATCCGGGTGAGGTCATCTTCCAAGAGGCGCTGAAGAAGTCTTCTATCCGGGCGAGGTCATCTTCGAAGCCGGGTCTTGAATCTTCATCCCGCCGACGCGGAAACATCCTTCTTTCCCGACGGACTACCGACGAATGAAGGCTCCTTTAAGGGACGTCATCCAAGATGGCGTCCCTTCAATTCCGATTGGCTGATAGGATTCTATCAGCCAATCGGAATTAAGGTAGGAAAATTCTGATTGGCTGATGGAATCAGCATATCAGATTCAAGTTCAATCAGCCAATATAATGCAAGCTCAATCTGATTGTCTGATTGGATCAGCCAATCAGATTGAACTTGAATCTGATTGGCTGATTCCATCAGCCAATCAGATTTTTCCTACCTTAACCCCTTAATGACCGGACCATTTTTCAATTTTCTTACCCTTAATGACAATGGCTATTTTTACATTTCTGCAGTGTTTGTGTTTAGCTGTAATTTTCCTCTTACTCATTTACTGCACCCACACATATTATATACCGTTTTTCTCGCCATTAAATGGACTTTCTAAAGATACCATTATTTTCATCATGTCTTATAATTTACTAAAAAAAAAATAATAAAATATGATGAAAAAATGGAAAAAAACACACTTTTTCTAACTTTGACCCCCAAAATATGTTACACATCTACAATCACCAAAAAACACCCATGCTAAATAGTTTCTAAATTTTGTCCTGAGTTTAGAAATACCCAATGTTTACACGCTCTTTGCTTTTTTTGCAATTTATGGGGCAATAAATACAAGTAGCACTTCTCTATTTCCAAACCACTTTTTTTCAAAATTAGCGCTAGTTACATTGTAACCCTGATATCAGTCAGATAAACCTGAATATCCCTTGACATGTATATATTTTTTGTTAGAAGACAACCCAAAGTATTGATCTAGGCCCATTTTGGTATATTTCATGCCACCATTTCACCGCCAAATGCGATCAAAAAAAAAAAAAGTTCACTTTTTCACAAAATTTGTCACAAACTTTAGGTTTCCCACTGAAATTATTTACAAACAGCTTCTGCAATTATGGCACAAATGGTTGTAAATGCTTCTCTGGGATCCCCTTTTTTCAGAAATAGCAGACTTATATGGCTTTGGGGTTGCTTTTTGGTAATTAGAAGGCCACTAAATGCCGCTGCGCACCACACGTGTTTTATGCCCAGGAGTGAAGGGGTTAATTAGGGAGCTTGTAGGGAGCTTGTAGGGTTAATTTTAGCTTTAGTGTAGTGTAGTAGACAACCCCAAGTATTGATCTAGGCACATTTTGGTATATTTTATGCCACCATTTCACCGCTAAATGCGAGCAAATAAAAAAAAAACTTTACATTTTTCACAATTTTAGGTTTCTCACTGAAATTATTTACAAACAGCTTGTGCTATTATGGCAGAAATTGTTATAAAAGCTTCTCTGGGATCCCCTTTGTTCAGAAATAGCATACTTATATGGCTTTGGCGTTGCTTTTTGGTAATTAGAAGGCCGCTAAATGCTTCTGCACACCACACGTTAATTATGCCCAGCAGTGAAGGGGTTAAATTAGGTAGCTTGTAGGGAGCTTGCAGGGTTAATTTTAGAGATCAGCCTCCCACCTGACACATCCCACCCCCTGATCTCTCCCAAACAGCTCTCTTCCCTCCCCCACCCCACAATTGTTCCCGCCATCTTAAGTACTGGCAGAAAGTCTGCCAGTACTAAATAAAAGAGTTTTTTTTTAAATAAAAATAATAAAATATTTTAGCTGTGATCGACCCCTGCCTTAGCCCCAACTTCTCTGATCCCCCCTCCAGCTCTCTAACCCTCTCCCCTACCTAATTACCGCAATCTTGGGTACTGGCAGCTGTCTGCCAGTACCCAGTTTGGCCCCCAAAAACCCCCAAAATGTATTTTTATTTTTTTTTAACTTAAAAACTATTTCTGTAGTGTAGCAGCCCCCCCACAATACCCCCACCCCCTCCCCCTCCCAGATCCTTTTATATTTAAAAAATTTTTTTACCTTTTAATCCCTTTCTGGCCTCATTCATTGGTGTCAGTGTGGCTAATGCGTGAACGTGCAAGCGCACACACGTGCACGCGCCCCCGTGCGCACACGCGCATCGTGCACGCGCACGTGCATCGTGCACGCACACCCTCACACCGGAGGACACTGGCACCATCGCTACCGGTGCAGAGAGGGCCACAGAGTAATAACTTTAGGGGGTAATAACTTTATTTAGTTGCGGCGGTGTAGGGGGGGACAGCTTAGGGGTGTTTAGACTCGGGGTACATGTTAGGGTGTTAGGTGTAGACAGCTCCCATAGGAATCAATGGGATGTCTGTCAGCAGCGAACTTGTACTTTCGCTATGGTCAGACTCCCATTGATTCCTATGGGATCTGCCGCCTCCAGGGTGGCGGTTTGAAAACCAGGTACTCTCGGCCGGAAAAGTGCCGAGCGTACCTGCTAGTTTTTTGTTAACTAGCAAAAGTAGTCAGATTGTGCCATACTTGTGTGCGGAACATCTGGAGTGACGTAAGAATCGATCTGTGTCGGACGGAGTCCGGCGGATCGAAGTTTACGTCACAAAATTCTACTTTTGCCAGTCTCTAGCCTTTGATAACTAAGGCAAATCAGCCTCGCCACAAATACGCTGCGGAATTCCAGCGTATTTGAGGTTGACGGCTTGATAACTACCCCCCTTAGTGTCAAGATATCTTTTTAATTTATTTGGTACCAATCGTCAGTTGTCATTAAGGGGTTAATTCCGATTGGCTGATAGAATCCTATCAGCCAATCGGAATTGAAGGGACGCCATCTTGGATGACGTCCCTTAAAGGAGCCTTCATTCGTTGGTAGTCCGTCGGGAAAGAAGGATGTTCCGTGTCGGCGGAATGAATATTCAAGACCCGGCTTTGAAGGTGACCTCGCCCGGATAGAAGACTTCTTCAGCGCCTCTTGGAAGATGACCTCGCCCGGATGGAAGATTTCTTCAGCGCCGCTTGGAGGATCACTTCATCGGATGGAAGATTTCTTCAGCGCCCCTTGGATGATCACTTCTGCCAGTCCGGATGTCCTCTTCAGTTCCATTGGTGGCTCGGCTGAGTGAAGACGACTAAAGGTAGGATGATCTTCAGGGGATTAGTGTTAGGTTATTTTAAGGGGGGTTTGGGTTAGATTAGGGGTATGTGGGTGGTGGGTTTTAATGTTGGGGGGGTTGTATTTTTCTTTTACAGGCAAAAGAGCTGAACTCTTTGGGGCATGCCCCCACAAAAGGCCCTTTTAAGGGCTGGTAAGGTAAAAGAGCTTTGAACTTTTTTAATGTAGAATAGGGTAGGGCATTTTTTTATTTTGGGGGGTTTGTTATTTTATTAGGGGGCTTAGATTAGGTGTAAGTAGCTTAAAATTGTTGTAATATTTGTTTAAATGTTTGTAACATATTTTTTTTATTTTTTGTAACTTAGCTTTTTTTATTTTTTGTACTTTAGTTAGTTTATGTAATTGTATTTAATTGTAGTTATTTGTAGGTAGTTTATTTAATTTATTTAATGATAGTGTAGTGTTAGGTTTAATTGTAACTTAGGTTAGGATTTATTTTACAGGTAATTTTGTATTTCTTTTAGCTAGGTAGTTATTAAATAGTTAATAACTATTTAATAACTATTCTAACTAGCTAAAATAAATACAAAGTTACCTGTAAAATAAATATAAATCCTAAGATAGCTACAATGTAATTATTAATTACATTGTAGCTATCTTAGGGTTTATTTTACAGGTAAGTATTTAGTTTTAAATAGGAATAATTTATTTAAGTATAGTGTAGTGTTAGGTGTAATTGTAACTTAGGTTAGTTTTTATTTTACAGGTACATTTCTCTTTATTTTAGCTAGGTAAGCTATTAAATAGTTAATAACTATTTAATAGCTATTGTACCTTGTTAAAATAAATTGAAAGGTGCCTGTAAAATAAAAATAAATCCTAAGATAGCTACAATATAATTATTATTTATATTGTAGCTATATTAGGGTTTATTTTATAGGTAACTATTTAGTTTTAAATAGGATTAATTTAGTTAATAATAGAAATATTATTTAGATTTATTTAATTAATATTTAAGTTAGGGGGGTGTTAGGGTTAGTGTTAGACTTAGGTTTAGGGGTTAATAATTTTATTACAGTGGCGGCGGTGTAGTGGGAGGCAGGATAGGGGTTAATAAATTTATTATAGGTGGCGACGGTGTAGGGGGGGCAGGATAGGGGTTAATAAATTTATTATAGGTGGCGACGGTGTAGGGGGGGCAGGATAGGGGTTAATAAATTTAATATAGGTTGCAGCAGGGTCAGGGAGCGGCGGTTTAGGGGTTAATGGGTATAGAGTAGCTTGCGGTGGGCTCCGGGAGCGGCGGTTTAGGGGTTAATACACTTATTATAGTTGCGACGGTGTCAGGGAGTGGCGGTTTAGGGGTTAATATGTATAGAGCAGCTTGCGGTGGGCTCCGGGAGCGGCGGTTTAGGGGGTAATAACTTTATTTAGTTGCGGCGGTGTAGGGGGGGACAGCTTAGGGGTGTTTAGACTCGGGGTACATGTTAGGGTGTTAGGTGTAGACAGCTCCCATAGGAATCAATGGGATGTCTGTCAGCAGCGAACTTGTACTTTCGCTATGGTCAGACTCCCATTGATTCCTATGGGATCTGCCGCCTCCAGGGTGGCGGTTTGAAAACCAGGTATGCTCGGCCGGAAAAGTGCCGAGCGTACCTGCTAGTTTTTTGATAACTAGCAAAAGTAGTCAGATTGTGCCGTACTTGTGTGCGGAACATCTGGAGTGACGTAAGAATCGATCTGTGTCAGACGGAGTCCGGCGGATCGAAGTTTACGTCACAAAATTCTACTTTTGCCAGTCTCTAGCCTTTGATAACTAAGGCGAATCAGCCTCGCCACAAATACGCTGCGAAATTCCAGCGTATTTGAGGTTGACGGCTTGATAACTACCCCCCTTAGTGTCAAGATATCTTTTTAATTTATTTGGTACCAATCTATTAATTCAAATGTGTTTTACCTCATACAAGAAATAGGGAGAAATTTATCAAAGCGTAAATCTTGGTGCATTCGCCGACATCAATACGCTCGCCAGACATCGCTGATGCGGATCCACATACAATGCCCTTATTTATAAAAAATCCCATCAAAAACATGTGTGTCAACTACGGCACGATGAGCATCGGACTGTCGTTAACTAACAGTCATCGATGTCGCGGTTATTTGGCTTTTTCCCAACTTTATTTATACCATTTCATTACTGCCCATGAACAAGCACATTTCTCTAAAGCTAATCTTTTATTTTTCATCTGTTAATGTCCAAGAAAGAGCTAGATTTATACCTCAAAAAACAATATCTCATAGAAAGTTATTTTTATATTTATTTTTTATACAAAAACTGCTATATGATACTTTCACATAAATTAATGTGTATTTGTATTTCTAGAAGTCATGATATGCTTTTATCTTATTTTTTAAAAAAAATGATTATTAATGCTAGAATTTGTACATATATGCACTTACGGATCCTATGCACTGTTACCGAAAAGGGACATGGTTACCCAATGGTAAACTGGGATGTTTTCACTGTGGCAATTGTGTAATATGCCATAGTATGGTTACAGGGATCAAATTCCATCATCCCCATACTAATAAGGTGTTCAACATTTGACACAGATTAATGTGCACATCAGAATACATCATATATATGTTGATCTGTCCATGTTCCCTTTGCTATATTTGTAAAACGACAACTTAATTCAGAGAAAGACTTGCAAACCATAAGTCGGCTATCCGCCTGGCTATTGACAAAAGACATTCGGAACAACCTGTAGCAAGGCACTTTGTGCAGGCTGGACACTCGATTTCCTCACTGATAACTATGCTAATTGATAATCTCCCACCCCTGAAACAAGAGGGAACTAGAGGAAAAGCGCTTCTCAAGTTGGAAGCACGCTGGATTTTTGCTCTGGACAGTGTCCCCCCAAGGGGATTGGATAGCAGTGTTGATTATGCTTGCTGCTATCGATAGTTGATTGATTTCTTACAACTTAACTATGAGGATGGATACTACAATCAAGACTACATGTTTGGATACTATGTCCCCAAGGTGACTGAATAGTAGTGCTGTTTATGCGTGCTGCTATTGTTTACCTAGTGCCAGACAATAAGAGTCTGATGGGGATGAAGACTACAATCAAGATTTGATTTGCTTATTATTATGGACTCTTATGGGTATCTAAGTCATCAGTTCTCTTGCTGATATGGGCATATATTTCTACCTATTTCTTGGGACATAAAATCATGTGATATGCTGCAAATACAAATGGTTGATTTGAATTGAATGGTTGAATTGATTCACACAGGTGGGTTTAATTTGTGTTTTATAAGGGTATATAAGGATGTTTTATTGCTATGCACTTTATGTCTACTTGGGCCTCCACTGAGGAAAGCTCCTGCGTGAGCTGAAATGTTTGGCAACAGGCCAATTTGTATTTTTGTCTAATAAAAGGCTGATTTTTTGCCACTTACCTGTGTAGGCCTGCTGTATATTCTAGGGATTCCGGCCAGCTCTGGGATATAGTCTGAATCTCTGTATCAGTGTTTAGCAGTGCTCCAGGGAGTTGTATATATTGAAGTGTGCCAATTATACTGGACTTGTTTGTATTACTTTTGGAAATGTCCACCCCGTTTCACAGATGAATATATATACTTGTGGAGAATTTATATGCTGAGTGGATAGCATTGAAAAGGACATTTACCCATATTTGTGATTTCTACTACCCAGGAAATGGAAACACCCACTAATACACAGGACTCCTATAAGGAGGATTTTTTTTATGATATTGAGGACTTTGCGTTTACTGAGGAGGATGCAGCACACATCCGGTGTGAGGCTGACCTGTAGGAGACGAGAGGTGAGACCCCCACTAATGTTTTTCATAAAATTCAACATCTCGAAAAAAAAGAAATTGATTTCCATTTACATGCTGTTTAAATGCAAATATATACCCAGGAGATTTAGGGTTAGAAATATACCCACTTTAGGACGCACTAATTTGGAATTCTGCAGACGCTGGTATAGTATCCTAAATAAGTGCTCACATGATTTAATGTTACTGGTAATAGAGGAGGTGACAAGATTAAAACAAGCTGTTAAGATAGAAATTGCAACAGTAAAAACAAACTTTTGGAAGAAGACACTAACACTGACAGGCTTACAAAACTTAAAACACAGGTAGCTAAGTATAAACAGGACCTTTTGGCCTTTAAAAACAAAAGTTTACAACGGTAGAAAATGATTACAGTGACAAACGTGTATATAGATGGCTATATGGCAATGATAAAAGTGTGCCTTTTAATCATAGATGCAATCTAAATAAAACTAGACGTATCAATCTTACTAAGGTTGATAGCAATGGAGGTGACTCCTCTGATAATGATAATATCACTGCCCCCACTCCTCAGATTGCAGCTGGCATAAGCACTAGATCTACACAGAAGCCCCCTTTATCGTAGTTCCATCGTCTCTGTTCTTCTGCACTGTCCAACACTCATAAAAAGATTGGCAAGACTTGGAACAATTTGAATGCAGGTGAACTAAAAGCAATCCAAGCCTTATCAAAGGACCCTTCTATTGTCAACCGCCCCGCAGATAAGGGCGGTACCATAGTAGTGTTAGACTATGCAGAGTACATATGAAGCTTTGAAACAAATTAATGATGGGATTACGTACCGTAGACTCACTTTTAACCCTATTTGTACCTTTAAGAAACAGGTTGATGAGGTGTTAAGACAACAGGTATTGGCGCACATCCAAACACTTAAGTCCAAATATATTTTTTTACATATTAATTTCATATTTAAATATGCTGCAAATAATTTTGCTACTAAATATTCTTTGGGATCTTAGTCACACAATATGGCCATATTCTGCTCAGCCAGTTACCACTTACAAGGTGTCCCAAGATTGACTGGTCCTAACACTATACAGTTTAGCTTTGCTGGGCTGAATCATTCGATTCTAATATACCAATACAGAATTCCAACACTGCAGTATTATGCCTCAAATCATGTCTGCATAGAATGAGTCTCCCTGGCTTTATATATATATATATATATATATATATATATATATATATATATATATATATATATATATATATATATATAACACTATCACATTGTCTGGAACACACCTGAGCAGGGTGGTGTGCTTTAACCAAGAGGATTTGGTCAGCTCCCTGAAATTAAAGAAATACAACAAGAGGGTTTGGTTAAGCACACCTGAAAAAAAAAAAAACATTTTATATATTAGCACTCATATTGTGGGAGTGCTGCCAAAATGACCAAAATACATATAAGACAACAACAGGTATTGGCGCACATCCAAACACTTAAGTCCACATATATTTTTTTTACATATTAATTTCATATTTAAATATGCTGCAAATAAGTTTACTACTAAATATTCTTTGGGATCTTAGTCACAAAATATGGCCATTTTCTGCTCAGCCAGTCACCATTAAAACTAAAAGCAATCCAAGCCTTATCAAAGGACCCTTCTATTGTCAACTGCCCCGCAGATAAGGACGGTGCCATAGTAGTGTTGAACTATGCAGAATACAGAGATGAAGCTTTGAAACAAATTAATAATGGGATTACGTACTGTAGACTCCCTTTTTTACCTGATTTGTACCTTTAAGAAACAGGTTGATGAGGTGTTAAGTCTAGCTCTTCAGGAAAATTTTATAGATGAGGAAGTGTATACTTATTTATGTGTGGACAAACCGATTTATCCAATCTTATATCTATTACCAAAGATATACAAATCCCTTATTAAGCCTCAGGGGCATCCTATTGTATCTTCCCGAGGTTCTTTACTTCAGCCTATTGCCAAATTTCTAGACTTTCACCTCCAACCTGTGGTACAAAACACTCTTTCCTACTTGAAAGACTCATTTGTGCTCATTAATCTCCTAAAATCCCTGACAGACATTAGGGAGACTGACCTACTTGTAACCATGGATGTAGTGAGTCTCTACACGGTTATCCCACACAAACATGGAATTGAAATGGTCAGACGTATACTGACCGAAAGCGATGTGTATAGCGGACCACCTATTGAATTTGTAATCCAGCTTTTGGAACTATGTCTTGAAAAAAAATATTTTTGTTTCGAGGAAGGTTACTACCTCCACATTCTTGATACTGCCATGGGGTCAAATGTGGCCCCGGGATATATGCCAATTTATACATGGCTAAATATGAAGAAAATAATATTTTTTTTTCAAAGACATGAGTCCATTTTATTTTTCCGCCGCTTCATCGATGATGTCTTTTTAATATGGAGAGGCATGAAAGAATCCCTTATCTTATGGTTTGAGGAGGTCTTAATACTTTAGAATCTACCATTAGATTCACGATTGAAGTAAATCTAGCCACAATACATTTTCTTGACCTAGAAATCTCTAAATCAGTCAGCAGTGAAGGATGTTCACTACAAACCACACTATACAATAAAACAACAGATAGGAATTCTATCTTGCATTATGACAGCTGTCATCCTAGCTTTCAAAAGAATGGGGTAAGCTCTTCTCAGTTCCTGCGGGTTGAACGCAATAACACCCTAGATACCCATAAAATTACTCAACTGGAAGAGATGTTGGAAGAGTTTTTATCCAGAGCATATCCAAAACAACTCATCACTCAACAATGCCAGGCGGCTAAGTCTATGGCACAAGCCGATACTATTATTAGGAAATATATGGAACCAGATGTACTATATCACTACGTATACCCCAGCATCTCAGTTTGTGGAGTCAGTGGTAAAAGATAACTGGTCCATTATCCAATCAGACAACACTTTACCATTTGAGACAACTCCCAGCCCAAGGATGGTATACAAGAGATCCATAAATTTGAGAGACTTACTGGTCCTTATGGATCCTATACACTGTTACTGAAAAGGGACATGGTTACCCAAGGGTAAACTGGGATGTTTCCGTTGTGGCAATTGTGTAACGTGTAATAGTATGGTTACAGGGAACAAATTCCATCATCCCCATACTAATAAGGTGTTCAACATTCGACACAGATTAACGTGCACATCGGAATACATTATATATATGTTGATCTGTCCATGTTCCCTTTGCTATATCGGCAGTGGCGTATTTAGGTTTTGTGCTGCCCTAGGCACTCAAAATTCTGCAGCCCACCCCCCGCCCGGTTTTAGGCTGTTTTTCAGCTACAATATTTTTTGGTCAGGGTATTGTGACTTTTCTTAGGTAATGTTCACCAGGACTTAGCTTAAAATTATTATATATATATATTATATATACATACACACACATATATATTTTTATATATATACACACACACACACACACACATATATATATATACACACACACATATATATATATATACACACATACACACACATTATATGTGTATATATATATATATATATATATATATATACACACACACACACACATATATATATATATATATATATATATATATATATATATATATATATATATATATATATATATATACACACACACGGATTGCCCAGAACACAATAAAAAGGCAAAAAAAAACACACAACTTACTGTGTAAAACGCTTTCAGAATTATCAGGTTGTTACTAAGAAGCGATACATACATGTGGATAAACTCTGACTCCTCTAAACAAACACAAGGGGACTTATTACACACAAGAAACATTAAATCATGATACCTGGAGAACATGCAAAGCCCTATTTATCGGTTACCATGGGCGTGAGCCACATACAGTACTATAGGGGAAAGAGGATAAGTGACCTAAGTCAGAGGAGTGGCTATTACTACTGAAAATTCAGAGGCTTAAGGGGAAATTTAATCAGGAACTAGAGCCCACATTTTAGGCACCTGACCTGCCTGCTACAGCTGTGTCACCTTGCATCATGTTGCATGTCACCTCTGGAGTGCAATAAAAACGTTTATTGGGATAAATGTTTGTTTCTCAAAGTACCATAATAAACAAGTGAGATAACCACTCCCTTGAAATTTATATTAATGACAGTCTCGGTCCCAACCTGTCACTAGGCTGCTGCGCATCCCTGGTCTTTCCTCTCAATCAGAAGCAGTGTGGAAATAGAATAGAGCAACTCCCTACCAGTTCAGGCTAAATGGACTCCTCCACCGCATGCAAGGCTTCAACGTTGTACATGACTCAGAACTCCCGCACCGGGCGCGCTCCCGATGCATAGGTCTCAGTGAGCTGTCTGTATCCACAGACAAAGTGACAAAGCACTGCTCAGCACTTGCCGCTCATACCCCCAGCCCTCCACTACAGCACAATTGAGCGTGCACCTGCCCCGCCCCCCAGAAATGTTCCCGGGCAAAAAAAAAAAAAAAAGTTTTTTTAAATGTAAAATAACATGCCTTCGCAAATTTTTTTTTTTTTTCAATGACCACATATTCAGTACAGTAGAGGCCAAGTGCCGCCCCCCAAAACCTGCAGACCTAGGCACCGGCCTCGTTGGCCTATGCGTTAACACACCCCTGTATATCGGTAATACCACAACTTCATTCAGAGAAAGACTTGCAAACCATAAGTCTATCTGCCTGGCTATTGACAAAGGACATTCAGAACAACCTGTAGCAAGGCACTTTGTGCAGGCCACAGGACACTCGATCTCCTCACTGAGAACTATGCTAATTGATCATCTCCCACCCCTGAAACGAGGGGGAGATATAGGAAAAGTGCTTCTCAGGTTGGAAGCACGCTGGATTTTTGCTCTGGACAGTGTCCCCCCAAGGGAATTGAATAGCAGTGTTGATTATGCTTGCTGCTATCGATAGTTGAGTGTTTTCTTACAACTTAAATATGAGGTTGGATACTACAATTAAGACTACATGTTTGGACACTATGTCCCCAAGGTGACTGAATAGTAGTGCTGTTTATGCATGCTGCTATTGCTTACCTAGTGCCAGACAATAAGAGTCTGATGGGGATGAAGACTACAATCAAGATTTGATTTGCTTATAATTATGGACTCTTATGGGTATCTAAGTCCTCAGTACTCTTGCTGATATGGGCATATGTTTCTACCTATTTCTTGGGACATGAAATCATGTGATATGCTGCAAATACAGATGGTTATGGCTCCATCAGGTCTTGACACAGCAGTGTAAATCTCCTTAAGTGTTTTATTATGATGCTAGAATTATATGTATATTACACAATATTTATTTAGTGTAATTTCAAGAGAGTCTGTTATATGTGCTTTGCATCACTATCTAGCTACAACGCTTGAATGCCATAACCCTAATGCAGCTTGTTTGTATATAAATACACAATATGTAGGTTTATATGTTGCTCTGACTGTCTCCAGAACTCTCATTTTGTTATTAATACTGTTTGCCTACATAATCCTGTACATAATACTGTGGGCTGATCTAATAAGAGTTATGACAGATAGCAGTACACGCCCTGGTGGGCGTTTCTTCATAACGATTGGGTATGGATTATTGGTGCCCAGTGGTGTTTACAGGTTGCCTTGGTAACTGTGTCTGATGCCAATTATGTCAATAATAGGCGCGGCTAATGATGGGCATGGCCTATTGACACAGTGCAAACTATCACCTAGATTACGAGTTTTGCGTTAGAGGCTGTGCGGTGCTAATGAGCAGTTATCCCTCACCGCTCACTTAGCTACAGCGCTGGTATTACAATTTACGAGTTTTCAGAAATCCGCTGTTAAAAGACTAGAAGAGCGTTGAGCAAAATTTTGCTCATTACCACACTCCAATACCAGCGCTGCGGTGAGCTGGTGTAACGTGCTCGTGCACGATTTCCCCATAGGAATCAACGGGGAGAGCCAGCTGAAAAAAAGTCTAACACCTGCAAAAAAGCAGCGTAAAGCTCCTTAACGCAGCCCCATTGATTCCTATGGGGAAATAAAATCTATGTCTATACCTAAAACCCTAACATGAAGCCCGAGTCTAAACACCCCTAATCGTACACTTATTAACCCCTAATCTGCCGCCCCCGACATCGCCGACCCCTACATTATAATTATTAACCTCTAATCTGCTGCACCGGACACCGCCGCAACCTACATTATACTTATGAACCCCTAATCTGCTGCCCCCAACATCGCCAACACCTACATTATATTTATTAACCCCTAATCTGCCGCCCCCAACGTCACCGCTACCTACCTACACTTATTAACCCCGAATATGCCACCCCCAACGTTGCCGCTACTATAATAAACATATTAACTCCTAAACAGCCACACTCCTGCCTCGCAAACATTAGTTAAATATTATTAACCCCTAATCTGGCGGCCCTAACATCGTCGCCACCTACCTACATTTATTAACCCCATAATCTGCCGCCCCTAACGTTGCCGCCACTAAATTAAAGTTATTAACCCCTTAACCTAAGTCTAACCCTAAACCTAACACCCCCTAACTTAAATATAATTTAAATAAATATAAATAAATATTCCTATCATTAACTACATTATTCATATTTAAAATGAAATACTTACCTATAAAATAAACCCTAAGCTAGCTACAATATAACTAATAGTTACATTGTAGCTAGCTTAGGGTTTATTTTTTTATTTTTTATTTTAACTAGGTAGAATAGTTATTAAATAGTTATTAACTATTTAATAACTACCTAGCTAAAATAAATACAAATTTACCTGTAAAATAAAACCTAACCTAAGTTACACTAACACTAACACCTAAAACTACACTACAGTATAATTAAATAAATTACATAAATTAAAAACAATTAAATGCATTAAATTAAATTAGCTAAAGTACAAAAAAAACCACTACAGAAAATAATAAACAAATTACAGAAATTTAAACTAATTACACCTAATCTAATAGCCCTATTAAAATAAAATAAAAAAAACCCAAAATAAAAAAAACCTAGCCTAAACTACCAATAGCCCCAAAGTAATCAGCTCTTTTACCTGTAAAAAAAAATACAAACAATCCCCCCCAACAGTAAAACCCACCACCCACACAAACAATCCCCCAAATAAAATACTATCTAAAAAAACCTAAGCTCCCCATTGCCCTGAAAAGGGCATTTGGATGGGCATTGCCCTTAAAAGGGCAGTTAGCTCTTTTGCCACACAAAGCCCCTAACCTAAAAATAAAACCCACCCAATACACCTTTAAAAAACCTAACACTAACCCCCTGAAGATCGACTTACCGGGAGAAGTCTTCATCCAAGCCGGGCAAAGTGGTCCTCCAGACTGGCAGAAGTCTTCATCCAAGCTGGGCAGAAGTGGTCCTCAGGGCAATGGGGAGCTTAGGTTTTTTTAGATATTATTTTATTTGGGGGATTGGTTGTGTGGGTGGTGGGTTTTACTGTTGGGGGGGTTGTTTGTATTTTTTTGTACAGGTAAAAGAGCTGATTACTTTGGGGCAATGCCCCGCAAAAGGCCCTTTTAAGGGCTATTGGTAGTTTAGTTTAGGCTAGGGGTTTTTATTATTTTGGGGGGCTTTTTTTTATTTTAATAGGGCTATTAGATTAGGTGTAATTAGTTTAAATATCTGTAATTTGTTTATTATTTTCTGTAATTTAGTGGGGTTTTTTTGTACTTTTTATAATTTAATTTAAATTAGCTAATTGTATGTAATTTATTTAATTATATTTATTTTAGTTAATTTATTTAATTATAGTGTAGTGTTAGGTGTAATTGTAACTTAGGTTAGGTTTTATTTTACAGGTACTTTTGTATTTATTTTAGCTAGGTAGTTAGTAAATAGTTAATAACTATTTAATAACTATTCTACCTAGATAAAATAAATAAAACTTGCCTGTAAAATAAAAATAAATCCTAAGCTAGCTACAATGTAACTATTAGTTATATTGTAGCTAGCTTAGAGTTTATTTTACAGGTAAGTATTTAGTTTTAAATAGGAATAATTTAGTTAATGATAGGATTTTTTTTCTTTTAATTATATTTAAGTTAGGGGGTGTTAGGGTTAGGGTTAGACTTAGATTTAGGGGTTAATAACTTTAATATAGTGGCGGCGACGTTGGGGGTGGCAGATTAGTGGTTAATAAATGTAGGTAGGTGGCGGCGATGTTAGGGATGGCAGATTAACGGTTAATAATATTTAACTAGTGTTTGTGAGGCGGAAGTGCGGCAGTTTAGGGGTTAATATATTTATTATAGTGGCAGCAATATCCGGTTCGGCAAATTAGGGGTTAAAATTTTTCTTTTAGTGTTTGCGATGTGGGAGGGCCTTGGTTTAGGGGTTAATATGTGGTTTATGGGTTTTAGTGTACTTTTTAGCATTTTAGCTAATAGTTTTATGCTACGGCGTTGTAGTGTAAAACTCTTAACTATTGACTTTAATAATGCGGTACCAGTCTTGACAGGAGAGGGTCTACCGCTCACTTTTTGGCAGACTCGTAATACCGGCACTATGCAAGTCCCATTGAAAAAAGAGGATACACAATTTACGTAAGTGGATTTGCGGTATTGCCAAGTCTGGCCAAAAATGTGAGCGGTGAGCCTGTGCCTTCAAGACTCGTAATACCAGCGGGCGTTAAAAAGCAGTGTTAGGACCGGCTAATGCTGCTTTTTAAGCCTAACACAAAACTCGTAATCTAGCTGTATGCGTTTACTCTGGTGTTTGATTCACACAGGTGGGTTTAATCTGTGTTTGTTTTATTGCTATGCACTTTATGTCTACTTGGGCCTCCACTGAGGAAAGCTCCTGCGTGAGCTGAAACGTTTGGCAACAGGCCAATTCATATTTTTGTCTAATAAAAGGCTGATTTTTTTTCCCACTTACCTGTGTAGACCTGCTGTATATTCTAGGGATTCCAGCCAGCTTTGGGATATAGTCTAGATCTCTCTCTCTCTCTCTCTCTCTCTCTCTCTCTGTCTATATATACACATATATATATATATATGTGTGTGTGTGTTATGTCGGAAATCTTTTGCAAACATATTTACATGTCAAAAGTTCCTTTTTTTTCCCTACAATGTTGTCTGTCATATCTCTGTGTTTATTTATACCACTATATGTATATAGTGTAAATTTATTATTATTCTGAGCAAGCATAATTGTGAATATAACATATAATCAGGATATCATATGTATTTATTTGCAATCTGTGCCAGTTTTCTCTCTGTACCTGTGTAACCCCTCCTGATTGCAATCTAGTTTTAAAAACCACCCCAACACAGGTGTTATAAAATTGGTTGGCATCTAAGATGACATTTCTTACTGAAAACGAAATTCAAGAGAAGGAAGAAAAACACGGAAAATATCATGAAAGTAAAGAGGTGATTTTAATTTCTGCTGAATCTGAATCATGACAGTTTAATGTTAGGTGGGCTATCCCTTTGAGCTATCATCTTAAGATTATATTGAATCAAACATCAATTTTAATTTTAAAATCATTGTCTCAAATGTCAGCATCAATGTTTATCTTTAATACTAATTTCAAATATACATACTTTCAAAGTATAATACACAATGTAACAAATGGCACTTATGAGTTCTGATGAGTGATCAATGACACAAGTAACAAGCAATTTGATTAGTTAGTGATAGTTTAAAATGCATATTTGAATCAGATTAGCTGATGTCATAAATCATGTGATTATGCATATTCCAATCAAAAGTGGTTGAAAAATTCACTAATGTGTTGGTTTTTTAGGAGTTTGCATCATAATTGGTAGGAAAAGTGTTGTGTCAAATTTGTAGCAAAGTGGAGAGTGGGACTTGTATTACATGGCTTAAACATAATGCAAATAGATTTTTCCAAAAAAAGGAAGTTAGCAAATTATGTTGTGTATTTATTTCATTTTTATCTCTATATCTATTAGTGCGACAAGTTTGGGGCAAAACTTTGTAATGAGAGACAAAGTTGTAACATATTCCATAAGTAGTAATGTATTTTTCTTTTTTGTCCCTATAGCTACTAGTGCACCAAATGTAGAGCAATAATATTGTTTGATTTAGAAAGGGTATACAATTTTAATAAAGTTTCTAATTCACTTTCATTATGTAATATACTTCATTCTCTTGCAGCTTCGAACATAAGCTTTCTGTGTTTTCAGACTCCCATTGATTTCTATGGTATCCGCGATCTCAAGGGTGGCGGTTTGAAAACTAGGTCTGCGTCAGATTAAGATTGCGGCAGCGTATATTTCGTCACACATTTTAACATTTGACGATTTTGATGCTTTGATAACTATGGCGGATCAATCTCATGACAAATACGACGCAGGATTCAAGCATATTTTCAGTTGACGCTTTGATAAATATCCTCCATAATGGCAAAAGTTATAAAGAATCAGGCCTTTGAAAAAGCATTCAGTTGTGAAACATTTTAGGGAGCTATCCTGAGGAGCTTGGGATCCTCATTTTTAAATTTGTGGAAACAATGTTATTTATGACCTATTATCTAATGTGGAATGATGTTAACTTAGTGGATACTCGGTCCTTTTAGTAGACATGTGCGGTTCGTTTCGGATTAATTCGGAAATTCGGTAAATTCGGTAAATTCGGAGATTCGGATCGATTCGGATTTCCGAATTAAAATACTTCCGAATCTACCGAATGAATCCGAAATAGCTGCCGAATAAATCCAAATTAGCTCGTTAAAATTCGGCATTTCCCCATAGGAAACAATGGGAGTTTCGGCTGAAAAAAAACTAACACCGCAGCCCCATTGTTTCCTATGGGGAAACACTAAGTCTGCACCTAACACCCTAACATGTACCCCGAGTCTCTAAACACCCCTAATCTAACACTTATTAACCCCTAATCTGCCGCCCCCGCTATCGCTGACACCTGCATTATTTTATTAACCCCTAATCTGCCAACCGAATATCGCCGCCACCTACATTATAGCTATTAACCCCTAATCTGCTGTACCTAACATCGCCGACCCCTACATTATAGTTATTAGCCCCTAATCTGCCCCCCCCAACGTCGCCGCAATCTAACTACAAGTATTAACCCCTAATCTGCCGACCCGATATCGCCGCCGCCTACATTATAGCTATTAACCCCTAATCTGCTGTCCCTAACACCGCCGACCCCTACATTATAGTTATTAACCCCTAATCTGCCCCCCCCAACGTCGCCACAATCTAACTACAAGTATTAACCCCTAATCTGCCGACCGCAAATTGCCGCAACTATAATAAATGTATTAACCCCTAAACCGCCGCACTCCCGCCTCGCAAACACTATAATACATTTTATTAACCACTAATCTGCCCTCCCTAACATCGCCGCCACCTACCTACAATTATTAACCCCTAATCTCCCGCCCCCAACGTCGCCGCTACTATAATAAGGTTATTAACCCCTAAACCTAAGTCTAACCCTAACACTAACACCCCCTAACTTAAATATAATTTAAATAAAACGAAATAAATTTACTATAGTTAAATAAATGAATCCTATTTAAAACTAAAGACTTACCTGTAAAATAAACCCTAAGATAGCTGCAATATAACTAATAGTTACATTGTAGCTATTTTAGGATTTATTTTTATTTTACAGGCAACTTTGTATTTATTTTAACTAGGTACAATAGTTATTAAATAGTTAATAACTATTTAATAACTACCTAGCTAAATAAAATACAAATTTACCTGTAAAATAAATCCTAACCTAAGTTACAATTACACCTAACACTACACTATACTTTAATAAATTATTCCTATTTAAAACTAAATACTTACCTGTAAAATAAACCCTAATATAGCTGCAATATAACTAATAGTTACATTGTAGCTATTTTAGCATTTATATTTATTTTACAGGCAACTTTGTATTTATTTTAACTAGGTACAATAGCTATTAAATAGTTATTGACTAATTAATAGCTACCTAGTTAAAATAATTACAAAATTACCTGTAAAATAAATCCTAACCTAAGTTACAATAAAACCTAACACTACACTATCATTAAATAAATTAACTACAAGTACCTACAATTATCTACAATTAAATAAACTAAAGTACAAAACCCCCCCACTAAATTACAAAAAATAAAAAACCACTAAATTACAAAAAATAAAAAAATATTACAAGAATTTTAAACTAATTACACCTAATCTAAGCCCCCTAATAAAATAACAAAGCCCCCCAAAATAAAAAAAAATGCCCTACCCTATACTAAATTACAAAAGTTAACAGCTCTATTACCTTACCAGCCCTGAACAGGGCCCTTTGCGGGGCATGCCCCAAAGAAAACAGCTCTTTTGCCTGTAAAAAAAAAACACAATCCCCCCCCACATTACAACCCACCACCCACATACCCCTACTCTAACCCAAACCCCCCTTAAATAAACCTAACACTACCCCCCTGAAGATCTCCCTACCTTGAGTCGTGTTCACCCAGCCGGGCCGAAGTCTTCATCCGATGGGGCAGAAGAGGACATCCAGACCGGCAGAAGTCTTCATCCAAGCGGGGCAAGAAGAGGTCTTCCATCCATCATACAAGTACCAAAATACAAACAAACACTAAATTACCAAAAATAATAAAATATTACAATAATTTTAAAGTAATTACACCTAATCTAAGCCCCCTACTAGCTATTAATATAGCTTCAATATAACTAATAGTTACATTGTAGCTATTTTAGGATTTATATGTATTTTACAGGCAACTTTGTATTTATTTTAACTAGGTACAATAGTTATTAAATAGTTAATAACTATTTAATAACTACCTAGCTAAAATAAATACAAATTTACCTGTAAAATAAATCATAACCTAAGTTACAATTACACCTAACACTACACTATCATTAAATTAACTAAATAAATGAATCCTATATAAAACTAAAGACTTACCTGTAAAATAAACCCTAATATAGCTGCAATATAACTAATAGTTACATTGTAGCTATTTTAGGATTTATTTTTATTTTACAGGCAACTTTGTATTTATTTTAACTAGGTACAATAGTTATTAAATAGTTAATAACTATTTAATAACTACCTAGCTAAATAAAATACAAATTTACCTGTAAAATAAATCCTAACCTAAGTTACAATTACACCTAACACTACACTATACTTTAATAAATTATTCCTATTTAAAACTAAATACTTACCTGTAAAATAAACCCTAATATAGCTGCAATATAACTAATAGTTACATTGTAGCTATTTTAGCATTTATATTTATTTTACAGGCAACTTTGTATTTATTTTAACTAGGTACAATAGCTATTAAATAGTTATTGACTAATTAATAGCTACCTAGTTAAAATAATTACAAAATTACCTGTAAAATAAATCCTAACCTAAGTTACAATAAAACCTAACACTACACTATCATTAAATAAATTAACTACAAGTACCTACAATTATCTACAATTAAATAAACTAAAGTACAAAACCCCCCCACTAAATTACAAAAAATAAAAAAAACACTAAATTACAAAAAATAAAAAAATATTACAAGAATTTTAAACTAATTACACCTAATCTAAGCCCCCTAATAAAATAACAAAGCCCCCCAAAATAAAAAAAATGCCCTACCCTATACTAAATTACAAAAGTTAACAGCTCTATTACCTTACCAGCCCTGAACAGGGCCCTTTGCGGGGCATGCCCCAAAGAAAACAGCTCTTTTGCCTGTAAAAAAAAAACACAATCCCCCCCCCACATTACAACCCACCACCCACATACCCCTACTCTAACCCAAACCCCCCTTAAATAAACCTAACACTACCCCCCTGAAGATCTCCCTACCTTGAGTCGTGTTCACCCAGCCGGGCCGAAGTCTTCATCCGATGGGGCAGAAGAGGACATCCAGACCGGCAGAAGTCTTCATCCAAGCGGGGCAAGAAGAGGTCTTCCATCCATCATACAAGTACCAAAATACAAACAAACACTAAATTACCAAAAATAATAAAATATTACAATAATTTTAAAGTAATTACACCTAATCTAAGCCCCCTACTAGCTATTAATATAGCTTCAATATAACTAATAGTTACATTGTAGCTATTTTAGGATTTATATGTATTTTACAGGCAACTTTGTATTTATTTTAACTAGGTACAATAGTTATTAAATAGTTAATAACTATTTAATAACTACCTAGCTAAAATAAATACAAATTTACCTGTAAAATAAATCATAACCTAAGTTACAATTACACCTAACACTACACTATCATTAAATTAACTAAATAAATGAATCCTATATAAAACTAAAGACTTACCTGTAAAATAAACCCTAATATAGCTGCAATATAACTAATAGTTACATTGTAGCTATTTTAGCATTTATATTTATTGTACAGGCAACTTTGTATTCATTTTAACTAGGTTCAATAACTATTAAATAGATATTGACTATTTAATAGCTACCTAGTTAAAATAATTACAAAATTACCTGTAAAATAAATCCTAACCTAAGTTACAATTAAACCTAACACTACACTATCATTAAATAAATTAACTACAAGTACCTACAATTAAATACAATTAAAAAAACTAAACTAAAGTACAAAACCCCCCCCACTAAATTACAAAAAATAAAAAAATATTACAAGAATTTTAAACTAATTACACCTAATCTAAGCCCCCTAATAAAATAACAAAGCCCCCCAAAATAAAAAAAATGCCCTAACCTATACTAAATTACAAAAGTTAACAGCTCTATTACCTTACCAGCCCTGAACAGGGCCCTTTGCGGGGCATGCCCCAAAGAAAACAGCTCTTTTGCCTGTAAAAAAAAAACACAATCCCCCCCCCACATTACAACCCACCACCCACATACCCCTACTCTAACCCAAACCCCCCTTAAATAAACCTAACACTACCCCCCTGAAGATCTCCCTACCTTGAGTCGTGTTCACCCAGCCGGGCCGAAGTCTTCATCCGATGGGGCAGAAGAGGACATCCAGACCGGCAGAAGTCTTCATCCAAGCGGGGCAAGAAGAGGTCTTCCATCCATCAGAAAAGTACAAAAAAACAAACAAACACTAAATTAGCAAAAATAATAAAATATTACAATAATTTTAAACTAATTACACCTAATCTAAGCCCCTTACTAGCTATTAATATAGCTACAATATAACTAATAGTTACATTGTAGCTATTTTAGGATTTATATTTATTTTACAGGCAACTTTGTATTTATTTTAACTAGGTACAATAGCTATTAAATAGTTAATAACTATTTAATAACTACCTAGCTAAAATAAATACAAATTTACCTGTAAAATAAACCCTAACCTAAGTTACAATTACACCTAACACTACACTGTCATTAAATTAACTAAATAAATTAATCCTATATAAAACTAAATACTTACCTGTAAAATAAACCCTAATATAGCTACAATATAACTAATAGTTACATTGTAGCTATTTTAGCATTTATATTTATTTTACAGGCAACTTTGTATTTATTTTAACTAGGTACAATAGCTATTAAATAGATATTTACTGTTTAATAGCTACCTAGTTAAAATAATTACAAAATTACCTGTAAAATAAATCCTAACCTAAGTTACTATTAAACCTAACACTACACTATCATTAAATAAATTAACTACAAGTACCTACAATTAAATACAATGAAATAAACTAAACTAAAGTACAAAAAAAACAAACACTAAATTACAAAAAATAAAAAAATTACAAGAATTTTAAACTAATTACACCTAATCTAAGCCCCCTAATAAAATAACAAAGCCCCCCAAAATAAAAAAATGCCCTACCCTATACTAAATTACAAAAGTAATCAGCTCTATTACCTTACCAGCCCTGAACAGGGCCTTTTGCGGGGCATGCCCCAAAGAAAACAGCTCTTTTGCCTGTAAAAAAAAACACAATACCCCCCCCACACATTACAACCCACCACCCACATACCCCTACTCTAACCCAAACCCCCCTTAAATAAACCTAACACTACCCCCCTGAAGATCTCTCTACCGTGTCTTCACCCAGCGGGCCGAAGTCTTCATCCGATGGGGCAGAAGAGGACATCCAGACTGGCAGAAGTCTTCATCCAAGCGGGGCAAGAAGAGGTCTTCCATCCATCAGAAGTCTTGATCCAGGCGGCATCTTCTCTGTTCATCCATCGGGAGCGGAGCGGCAGCATCCTGAAGACATCCCACGCAGAGCATCCTCTTCTTTCTTGATCCGACGACTAGGTGACTGTACCTTTAAGTGACATCATCCAAGATGGCGTCCCTTGAATTCCGATTGGCTGATAGGATTCTATCAGCCAATCGGAATTAAGGTAGGAAAAATCTGATTGGCTGATTTAATCAGCCAATCAGATTCAAGTTCAATCCGATTGGCTGATGGAATCAGCCAATCAGATTGACCTCGCATTCTATTGGCTGTTCCGATCAGCCAATAGAATGCGAGCTCAATCTGATTGGCTGATTGGATCAGCCAATCGGATTGAACTTGAATCTGATTGGCTGATTGAATCAGCCAATCAGATTTTTCCTACCTTAATTCCGATTGGCTGATAGAATCCTATCAGCCAATCGGAATTCAAGGGACGCCATCTTGGATGACGTCACTTAAAGGTACAGTCACCTAGTCGTCGGATCAAGAAAGAAGAGGATGCTCTGCGTGGGATGTCTTCAGGATGCTGCCGCTCCGCTCTGGATGGATGAACAGAGAAGATGCCGCCTGGTTCAAGACTTCTGATGGATGGAAGACCTCTTCTTGCCCCGCTTGGATGAAGACTTCTGCCGGTCTGGATGTCCTCTTCTGCCCGATCGGATGAAGACTTCGGCCCGCTGGGTGAAGACACGGTAGAGAGATCTTCAGGGGGGTAGTGTTAGGTTTATTTAAGGGGGGTTTGGGTTAGAGTAGGGGTATGTGGGTGGTGGGTTGTAATGTGGGGGGGGGTATTGTGTTTTTTTTTACAGGCAAAAGAGCTGTTTTCTTTGGGGCATGCCCCGCAAAAGGCCCTGTTCAGGGCTGGTAAGGTAATAGAGCTGATTACTTTTGTAATTTAGTATAGGGTAGGGCATTTTTTTATTTTGGGGGGCTTTGTTATTTTATTAGGGGGCTTAGATTAGGTGTAATTAGTTTAAAATTCTTGTAATTTTTTTATTTTTTGTAATTTAGTGTTTGTTTTTTTTGTACTTTAGTTTAGTTTATTTCATTGTATTTAATTGTAGGTACTTGTAGTTAATTTATTTAATGATAGTGTAGTGTTAGGTTTAATAGTAACTTAGGTTAGGATTTATTTTACAGGTAATTTTGTAATTATTTTAACTAGGTAGCTATTAAACAGTAAATATCTATTTAATAGCTATTGTACCTAGTTAAAATAAATACAAAGTTGCCTGTAAAATAAATATAAATGCTAAAATAGCTACAATGTAACTATTAGTTATATTGTAGCTATATTAGGGTTTATTTTACAGGTAAGTATTTAGTTTTATATAGGATTAATTTATTTAGTTAATTTAATGACAGTGTAGTGTTAGGTGTAATTGTAACTTAGGTTAGGGTTTATTTTACAGGTAAATTTGTATTTATTTTAGCTAGGTAGTTATTAAATAGTTATTTACTATTTAATAGCTATTGTACCTAGTTAAAATAAATACAAAGTTGCCTGTAAAATAAATATAAATCCTAAAATAGCTACAATGTAACTATTAGTTATATTGTAGCTATATTAATAGCTAGTAGGGGGCTTAGATTAGGTGTAATTAGTTTAAAATTATTGTAATATTTTATTATTCTTGCTAATTTAGTGTTTGTTTGTTTTTTTGTATTTTTCTGATGGATGGAAGACCTCTTCTTGCCCCGCTTGGATGAAGACTTCTGCCAGTCTGGATGTCCTCTTCTGCCCCATCGGATGAAGACTTCGGCCCGGCTGGGTGAACACGACTCAAGGTAGGGAGATCTTCAGGGGGGTAGTGTTAGGTTTATTTAAGGGGGGTTTGGGTTAGAGTAGGGGTATGTGGGTGGTGGGTTGTAATGTGAGGGGGGGGTATTGTGTTTTTTTTTACAGGCAAAAGAGCTGTTTTCTTTGGGGCATGCCCCGCAAAAGGCCCTGTTCAGGGCTGGTAAGGTAATAGAGCTGTTAACTTTTGTAATTTAGGATAGGGTAGGGCATTTTTTTTTATTTTGGGGGGCTTTGTTATTTTATTAGGGGGCTTAGATTAGGTGTAATTAGTTTAAAATTCTTGTAATATTTTTTTATTTTTTGTAATTTAGTGGGGGGGGGGTTTGTACTTTAGTTTAGTTTTTTTAATTGTATTTAATTGTAGGTACTTGTAGTTAATTTATTTAATGATAGTGTAGTGTTAGGTTTAATTGTAACTTAGGTTAGGATTTATTTTACAGGTAATTTTGTAATTATTTTAACTAGGTAGCTATTAAATAGTCAATATCTATTTAATAGCTATTGAACCTAGTTAAAATAAATACAAAGTTGCCTGTACAATAAATATAAATGCTAAAATAGCTACAATGTAACTATTAGTTATATTGCAGCTATATTAGGGTTTATTTTACAGGTAAGTCTTTAGTTTTATATAGGATTCATTTATTTAGTTAATTTAATGATAGTGTAGTGTTAGGTGTAATTGTAACTTAGGTTATGATTTATTTTACAGGTAAATTTGTATTTATTTTAGCTAGGTAGTTATTAAATAGTTATTAACTATTTAATAGCTATTGTACCTAGTTAAAATAAATACAAAGTTGCCTGTAAAATAAATATAAATCCTAAAATAGCTACAATGTAACTATTAGTTATATTGAAGCTATATTAATAGCTAGTCGGGGGCTTAGATTAGGTGTAATTAGTTTAAAATTATTGTAATATTTTATTATTTTTGGTAATTTAGTGTTTGTTTGTATTTTGGTACTTGTATGATGGATGGAAGACCTCTTCTTGCCCCGCTTGGATGAAGACTTCTGCCGGTCTGGATGTCCTCTTCTGCCCCATCGGATGAAGACTTCGGCCCGGCTGGGTGAACACGACTCAAGGTAGGGAGATCTTCAGGGGGGTAGTGTTAGGTTTATTTAAGGGGGGTTTGGGTTAGAGTAGGGGTCTGTGGGTGGTGGGTTGTAATGTGGGGGGCGGGATTGTGTTTTTTTTTTACAGGCAAAAGAGCTGTTTTCTTTGGGGCATGCCCCGCAAAGGGCCCTGTTCAGGGCTGGTAAGGTAATAGAGCTGTTAACTTTTGTAATTTAGTATAGGGTAGGGCATTTTTTTTATTTTGGGGGGCTTTGTTATTTTATTAGGGGGCTTAGATTAGGTGTAATTAGTTTAAAATTCTTGTAATATTTTTTTATTTTTTGTAATTTAGTGTTTGTTTTTTTTTGTAATTTAGTGGGGGGTTTTTGTACTTTAGTTTATTTAATTGTAGATAATTGTAGGTACTTGTAGTTAATTTATTTAATGACAGTGTAGTGTTAGGTTTAATTGTAACTTAGGTTAGGATTTATTTTACAGGTAATTTTGTAATTATTTTAACTAGGTAGCTATTAATTAGTCAATAACTATTTAATAGCTTTTGTACCTAGTTAAAATAAATACAAAGTTGCCTGTAAAATAAATATAAATGCTAAAATAGCTACAATGTAACTATTAGTTATATTGCAGCTATCTTAGGGTTTATTTTACAGGTAAGTATTTTGTTTTAAATATGATTCATTTATTTAGTTAATTTAATGATAGTGTAGTGTTAGGTGTAATTGTAACTTAGGTTATGATTTATTTTACAGGTAAATTTGTATTTATTTTAGCTAGGTAGTTATTAAATAGTTATTAACTATTTAATAACTATTGTACCTAGTTAAAATAAATACAAAGTTGCCTGTAAAATAAAAATAAATCCTAAAATAGCTACAATGTAACTATTAGTTATATTGTAGCTATATTAGGGTTTATTTTACAGGTAAGTCTTTAGTTTTAAATAGGATTCATTTATTTAACTATAGTAAACTTATTTCGTTTTATTTAAATTATATTTAAGTTAGGGGGTGTTAGTGTTAGGGTTAGACTTAGGTTTAGGGGTTAATAACCTTATTATAGTAGCGGCGACGTTGGGGGCGGGAGATTAGGGGTTAATAATTGTAGGTAGGTGGCGGCGATGTTAGGGAGGGCAGATTAGGGGTTAATAAAATGTATTATAGTGTTTGCGAGGCGGGAGTGCGGCGGTTTAGGGGTTAATACATTTATTATAGTGGCGGCGATTTGCAGTCGGCAGATTAGGGGTTAATACTTGTAGTTAGATTGTGGCGACGTTGGGGGGAGGCAGATTAGGGGTTAATAACTATAATGTAGGGGTCGGCGGTGTTAGGGACAGCAGATTAGGGGTTAATAGCTATAATGTAGGCGGCGGCGATATCGGGTCGGCAGATTAGGGGTTAATACTTGTAGTTAGATTGCGGCAACGTTGGGGGGGGCAGATTAGGGGTTAATAACTATAATGTAGGGGTCGGCGGTGTTAGGGACAGCAGATTAGGGGTTAATAGCTATAATGTAGGCGGCGATATCGGGTCGGCAGATTAGGGGTTAATACTTGTAGTTAGATTGCGGCGACGTTGGGGGGGGCAGATTAGGGGTTAATAACTATAATGTAGGGGTCGGCGGTGTTAGGGACAGCAGATTAGGGGTTAATAGCTATAATGTAGGCGGCGGCGATATCGGGTCGGCAGATTAGGGGTTAATACTTGTAGTTAGATTGCGGCGACGTTGGGGGGCAGATTAGGGGTTAATAACTATAATGTAGGGGTCGGCGGTGTTAGGGACAGCAGATTAGGGGTTAATAGCTATAATGTAGGCGGCGGCGATATCGGGTCTGCAGATTAGGGGTTAATACTTGTAGTTAGATTGCGGCGACGTTGGGGGGGGCAGATTAGGGGTTAATAACTATAATGTAGGGGTCGGCGGTGTTAGGGACAGCAGATTAGGGGTTAATAGCTATAATGTAGGTTGCGGCAATATCCGATCGGCAGATTAGGGGTTAAATAATGTTATTATAGGGTTTGTGATGTGGGGGGGCCTCGGTTTAGTGGTTCATAGGTAGTTTATGGGTGTTAGTGACTTAGTGTACTAAATGGGTGTTAGTGTACTAAAAACATACCGAATTTCGAAACGGAATAGAACCGAATTCAGCCGAATCCGAATAAATCCGAAACGAATTTATTCGGATCCGAATAAATCCGAAACGAATTTATTCAAATTTTGCCGAATCCGATTCGATCCGAAACGAAATTCGAAAAGTCCGAATCGATCCAAACCGAAAACGAACCGAATTTTTTAGCCGTGCACATGTCTACCTTTTAGTAATAATAATAACATCAATCTAGTTGTACTACCGGAATGAGCATAAGTAACCCAGATTCACTAATTTAGCTGCCTATAGCACACACTTCCGTGTATTAGAATAACAAACGGCTGATGCAATTTACGCAATACTGCTTGTCTGTCACTCTGGGCGTTCCTAACTATTACAGACCTGATAATCGCAATTACGCCAGTGGGATAAACAGGAACTTATACATATTTATCTAACGGCATAAGAATCCTAGGCCTAGATTTGGAGTTTGGCGGTAGCCGTGAAAACCAGCGTTAGAGGCTCCTAACGCTGGTTTTAGGCCACCGCCGGTATTTGGAGTCACTCAGAAAAGGGTCTAACGCTGACTTTTCAGCCGCGACTTTTCCATACCGGAGATCCCCTTACGTCAATTGCGTATCCTATCTTTTCAATGGGATCTTTCTAACTCCGGTATTTAGAGTCGTGTCTGAAGTGAGCGTTAGAAATCTTCAGACAAAACTCCAGCCGCAGAAAAAAGTCAGTAGTTAAGAGCTTTCTGGGCTAATTCCGGTTCATAAAGCTCTTAACTACTGTGCTCTAAAGTACACTAACACCCATAAACTACCTATGTACCCCTAAACCGAGGTCCCCCCACATCGCCGCCACTCGATTAAATTTTTTTAACCCCTAATCTGCCGACCACCACCTACGTTATACTTATGTACCCCTAATCTGCTGCCCCTAACACCGCCGACCCCTGTATTATATTTATTAACCCCTAACCTGCCCCCCACAACGTTGCCGCCAGCTACCTACAATAATTAACCCCTAATCTGCCGACCGCAAAGAGCCGCCACCTACATTATAGCTATGTACCCCTAATCTGCTGCCCCTAACACTGCCGACCCCTATATTATATTTATTAACCCCTAATCTGCCGCCCTCAACGTCGCCTCCACCTGCCTACACTTATTAACCCCTAATCTGCCGACCGGACCGCACCGCTATTATAATAAAGTTATTAACCCCTAATCCGCCTCACTTACCCTATAATAAATAGTATTAACCCCTAATCTGCCCTCCCTAACATCGCCGACACCTAACTTCAAACATTAACCCCGAATCTGCCAACCGGAGCTCACCGCTATTCTAATAAATGTATTAACCCCTAAAGCTAAGTCTAACCCTAACACTAACACCCCCCTAAGTTAAATATAATTTAAATCTAACGAAATTAATTAACTCTTATTAAATAAATTATTCCTATTTAAAGCTAAATACTTACCTGTAAAATAAATCCTAATATAGCTACAATATAAATTATAATTATATTATAGCTATTTTAGGATTAATATTTATTTTACAGGTAACTTTGTATTTATTTTAACCAGGTACAATAGCTATTAAATAGTTAAGAACTATTTAATATCTACCTAGTTAAAATAATTACAAAATTACCTGTAAAATAAATCCTAACCTAAGTTACAATTAAACCTAACACTACACTATCAATAAATAAATTAAATAAAATACCTACAATTACCTACAATTAAACCTAACACTACACTATCAATAAATTAATTAAATACAATACCTACAAATAACTACAATGAAATAAACTAACTAAAGTACAAAAAATAAAAAAGAACTAAGTTACAAAAAAGAAAAAAATATTTACAAACATAAGAAAAATATTACAGCAATTTTAAACTAATTACACCTACTCTAAGCCCCCTAATAAAATAACAAAGCCCCCCAAAATAAAAAAAATGCCCTACCCTATTCTAAATTACTAAAGTTCAAAGCTCTTTTACCTTACCAGCCCTGAACAGGGCCCTTTGCGGGGCATGCCCCAAGAAGTTCAGCTCTTTTGCCTGTAAAAAAAAACATACAATACCCCCCCCCCAACATTACAACCCACCACCCACATACCCCTAATCTAACCCAAACCCCCCTTTAATAAACCTAACACTAAGCCCCTGAAGATCTTCCTACCTTATCTTCACCATACCAGGTTCACCGATCGATCCAGAAGAGCTCCTCCGATGTCCTGATCCAAGCCCAAGCGGGGGGCTGAAGAGGTCCATGATCCGGCTGAAGTCATCATCCAAGCGGGAGCTGAAGAGGTCCATGATCCGGCTGAAGTCTTCATCCAAGTGGGAGCTGAAGAGGTCCATGATCCGGATGAAGTCTTCTATCAACAGCATCTTCAATCTTCTTTCTTCGGGAGCCATCATCTTCCATCCGACACGGAACATCCTCTTCTCCCGACGCCTACTAGCCGAATGACGGTTCCTTTAAATGAAATCCAAGATGGCGTCCCTCGAATTCCAATCAGATTGAGCTCACATTCTATTGGCTGATCGGAACAGCCAATAGAATGCGAGCTCAATCTGATTGGCTGATTGAATCAGCCAATCGGATTGAACTTGATTCTGATTGGCTGATTCCATCAGCCAAACAGAATATTCCTACCTTAATTCCGATTGACTGATAGAATCCTATCAGCCAATCGGAATTCGAGGGACGCCATCTTGGATGACGTCATTTAAAGGAACCATCATTCGGCTAGTAGGCGTTGGGAGAAGAGGATGTTCCGCATCGGATGGAAGATGATGGCTCCCGAAGAAAGAAGATTGAAGATGCCATTGATAGTAGACTTCATCCGGATCATGGACCTCTTCAGCTCCCGCTTGGATGAAGACTTCAGCCGGATCATGGACCTCTTCAGCTCCCGCTTGGATGATGACTTCAGCCAGATCATGGACCTCTTCAGCCCCCCGCTTGGGCTTGGATCAGGACATCGGAGGAGCTCTTCTGGATCGATCGGTGAACCTGGTATGGTGAAGATAAGGTAGGAAGATCTTCAGGGGCTTAGTGTTAGGTTTATTTAAGGGGGGTTTGGGTTAGATTAGGGGTATGTGGGTGGTGGGTTGTAATGTTGGGGGGGGTATTGTATGTTTTTTTTTACAGGCAAAAGAGCTGAACTTCTTGGGGCATGCCCCGCAAAGGGCCCTGTTCAGGGCTGGTAAGGTAAAAGAGCTTTGAACTTTAGTAATTTAGAATAGGGTAGGGCATTTTTTTATTTTGGGGGGCTTTGTTATTTTATTAGGGGGCTTAGAGTAGGTGTAATTAGTTTAAAATTGTTGTAATATTTTTCTTATGTTTGTAAATATTTTTTTATTTTTTGTAACTTAGTTCTTTTTTATTTTTTGTACTTTAGTTAGTTTATTCCATTGTATTTATTTGTAGGAATTGTATTTAATTTATTTATTGATAGTGTAGTGTTAGGTTTAATTGTAGATAATTATAGGTATTTTATTTAATTTATTTATTGATAGTGTAGTGTTAGGTTTAATTGTAGATAATTATAGGTATTTTATTTAATTTATTTATTGATAGTGTAGTGTTAGGTTTAATTGTAACTTAGGTTAGGATTTATTTTACAGGTAAATTTGTAATTATTTTAACTGTTTTAGCTATTAAATATTTCTTAACTATTTAATAGCTATTGTACCTGGTTAAAATAAATACAAAGTTACCTGTAAAATAAATATTAATCCTAAAATAGCTATAATATAATTATAATTTATATTGTAGCTATATTAGGATTTATTTTACAGGTAAGTATTTAGCTTTAAATAGGAATAATTTATTTAATAAGAGTTAATTAATTTCGTTAGATTTAAATTATATTTAACTTAGGGGGGTGTTAGTGTTAGGGTTAGACTTAGCTTTAGGGGTTAATACATTTATTAGAATAGTGGCGAGATTAGGTCGGCAGATTAGGGTTTAATAATTGAAGTTAGGTGTCGGCGATGTTAGGGAGGGCAGATTAGGGGTTAATACTATTTATTATAGGGTTAGTGAGGCGGATTAGGGGTTAATAACTTTATTATAATAGCGATGCGGTCCGGTCGTCAGATTAGGGGTTAATAAGTGTAGGCAGGTGGAGGCGATGTTGTGGGGGGCAGATTAGGGGTTAATAAATATAATATAGGGGTCGGCGGTGTTAGGGGCAGCAGATTAGGGGTACATAGGGATAATGTAAGCAGCGACGGTTTACGGAGCGGCAGATTAGGGGTTAATAATAATATGCAGGGGTCAGCGATAGCGGGGGCGGCAGATTAGGGGTTAATAAGTGTAATGCTAGGGGTGTTTAGACTCGGGGTACATGTTAGAGTGTTAGGTGCAGACGTAGGAAGTGTTTCCCCATAGCAAACAATGGGGCTGCGTTAGGAGCTGAACGCGTCTTTTTTGCAGGTGTTAGGGTTTTTTTCAGCTCAAACAGCCCCATTGTTTCCTATGGGGGAATCGTGCACAAGCACGTTTTTGAGGCTGGCCGCATCCGTAAGCAACTCTGGTATCGAGAGTTGCAGTGGCTTTAAATATGCTCTACGCTCCTTTTTTGGAGCCTAACGCAGCCATTCTCTGGACTCTCAATACCAGAGTTATTTTAAAGGTGCGGCCAGAAAAAAGCCAGCGTTAGATACGCGGGTCCTTACCGACAAAACTCTAAATCTAGCCGTTATATAATTATACCTTATTTATTTCTTAATATCTATACTACTACCACTGAACCTGCTAACATTAATAAGGTTTCACTATTACATTTTTGATAGACTTAACTCGGCTCCAATACCCATGAAATTAGATACGTAATGTATCGAAATGATAGCAGTATTTGTTACTCAGCTATTTTACTGTAAGAACTGGTGCCTTGTTAGGTAAAATGTAATTGTCAGAGTCACTTATATGTGCCACACTAACAGCAGCCAATAGCAACCTTAGTGGAAGAAGTGAGTAAATGCTAACTTCTCTTGTTACTTTATTGTTGGTTACAAGTGAAGAGATACATTATTTAATCTACTATCCCCTATCTGGGAACTTTGTAACACTTTATGCTCCTTGTGTCATTTAACACTTTGAGGGAAGCGGTGAATTATAAGATATCTCTGCAGTTATAACACCTAAAATAAATCTTCTTTAACTTTGGATCTTATCCACAGGAATAACATATAACACCTATAATAAAGTGATTACATATTTTAAAGGGTGTTATTCATAATGTGCCCTCCACACTTATAATTAACACAGCACCTAACAGTCATTTTGTTTCTCACACTGTTTTTAATGTTGTTCTTTCCTAATTTTTAAACATAACTAATAAAGTTTTGTTTTTTATCAGTCAGTGTTCCCTTTTAAGGGGATTATATTGTGTCACATATGTAATATTTGGTGTTTCTGATTCAGAAACAATTAGATTTTTTGGTATAATGGCTAATAATGATGAAGAGTGATATTATGTAGATCATGTCTCAGTGGGCTAATGCCTCTATCCCTTTGCATAAAGAATCACCCGTCTATGAGAGCCTGAATAGCAAAATAATTGCTACTACAAAGTCTGTTCATTGTCTTAGCGCCTAATTATGTAATATTCACTGAATTGCCAACACTCAGCTGAGCTTTCCTTATGGAATTCCCTAAAAAAGACTTCTGTCTCTGTTCGAGGTGCCTCCCATAAAAAGTAATGGAGTTCACAGAGAAAGGGAAACTTCACTTGGGAGAGGGATGTTATCAAGGATCACACTTTATCAAGGAAGAATATTACAATCTCCTTTATTTTCATATGCACGTGTTTTTCTATTAAGTGGTTAAGTATTCTGACAGCTTTCACATTGCAAGATAAATGGGTGAGATCTGCAGCTGACAAGCAGAGGTCAGGAAACTAATTTTAAAATATGTATATTGTAAAATATAGGTTTTTGATTAAAATACATTTGTTTACATTGATTTAAAGCACTGGTTTCTAAACCTGTCCTCAGGCTTCCCTAACAGGTCAGATTTTTAGGATTACCTTGGGTGAGAGCAGGTAAAATAACCATGTTTACTAATCAGCCAAATATTTCACCTGTGCTCTAGTTCAGATATCCTGGTCTGTTAGGGAGGTCTGAGGTATGGTTGCCACCCATCCCTTAAGATACGGAATTGTCCCGTATTTGAGAAAAAAATAACGCGTCCTATTTTGAATCAATACGGGACGGGGTTTGTCCCGTATTTTCTACTGGTTGGCAGCCAGACTGTAGGTGGTTTTGTTATGCAGGCGTCTAAGAGCCTGATATGGTAATTTTCTACGAGTGCACTATTAGCATTTTCATTAAAATTGTCTGTTTTTCACAATAGTATTATGGGGCAAATATAAGGAAACAAATTGCTCGCGCCACAAAGGTTGGAAGCTTGAAAACTTTGTGTTTTTTCTGATGTAGCAAAATAGACGCACACGCCAATGGTTGATGACAGAGAATTGGTTGGTTATCGTAACGTGCAAAACTGGCACTTAAATCGACATAGATATCCCAGAATGCATAGGAGGAAGGGTAGGAGCAAAGATAGCGGCGAATCTAAACTCTAACAAAAATATATTTGAGTGTCCGAGCTGGTGAGTTAGAAATGTTTTGCAAGGATATAAGTCAAATGGAAGAAGGTAACATAGGAGTAAACAATAATTTGATCTGTTATTGGGTTTTTTTAAAAAAAATGCAGATTTTGAGAAAGTGGGAAATAATGTGCAGGAGTCATAGACTTGGCTTTGCAAGAGGGGGTAAAATAAAGTGGTCAACTAGAGAGAATGGAACTGGGAAAGAGGAAGAAAATATTATAAACTAAGGACAAATAGTGCTATATGTTATTAATTAACTCGTTACTGTTAATTAAAGAGACATGAAACCAATTTTTTTTCTTTCATGATTCAGATAGAGCATGCAATTTTAAACAACTTTCCATTTTACTTATATTATGTAATTTGCTTCATTCATTTGGTGTGCATTGTTGAAGAAGCAGCCATGCATATATATGTGCAGCCACAATTCAGCAGCTTCTGAGCCTACATAGTTATCCTTTTCAACAGAGGATACCAAGAGAACAAAACAAATAGATGTAAAACAAATAGAAGTGCAGAACTTCTACTGTGTGTTTAACCTATTTGCTGGGGTTAAACACCCAGCAGTACAGGGTCAATAGTCTTACTATTACATTCTCTAATGATATAGATCATGTCATTTTTTTTTTTACTGTTATGACCTTTTTAAAGTTAGGCTCAAAGTAGCAATTCACTATTGACTGAACACAGCTATTGAGCTAATGCCGAGAGGCCTATGGTCATCGTGGCCCTGAGGGGTGTGGCCCCTGCTGCGGCAGGCATCCCTTCTTTTTCTGTATTGAAGGTAGCAACCCTAGCCTGAGGACAGGTTTGAAAACCAGTGATTTAAAGGTATGCGATTTGTGCTCAAAGGTCTATATGTATGTGTGTGGATTTGTTTGTGTGTGTATATGTGTGCGCACAATAACATTTTGCCAGGTGGGTGGTATTATGCAGTAGCTGGGTGGAGTAAGTATAATACACAAATTAATTGCATAATTTAACATAAACATTAATGATAATCTTTGCAATAAGCATTGAAAAATGTTAATATTAGCTAATTTTAGGTTAAATGGACAGTATACTATAAAATTGTTTTTCCCTTAAGGTGTTTCCAATTACTTTTTAACCAGCTGCAGAATATAAAATGTATGTGATTTGCTTGTTAAGGCTTATTTGTGTATATGAATTAGCTGATTTTGTGTTTTGAAGCCACAACCTAATAAAAATGGGTTGCGCTTGTAGCTATAATCAGATATCATTACTTTATCACATTGTGTACATATACATGCTTATCTTATATCTGTCCATAAACCAATCACCAATACTTGGTGAGAACAATGGAAAAATAACATTTTATTACCTCATCTCTTCTATAACCCACTGGGAGTGTATTTTATTCTACTGGCTGTGTTAACACAGCTTGGCCTGGAGGCCCAAAACTTTCAGGATGGGTGGGGATACCACAGGCTAAATAAACTATTTCAAATGTCAATATAAGGGTAATGGAAATACTTGTAAACAATTTAATACCCTCTAGCAGGTAAAGTGGATCATTGGGAACAAATTAAAGGGGAGAAAAATTTTGAGTAAACTGTCCCTTTAATATTGACTTAAATTTCTGCTTGTGGTTAATAAAATCAGCTGGGTGGTACACCCATTTAAAAGGTCCTGGGGAAAACACTGATATATGTATATATAAGCATATATATAAGTTTAAAAATGTGTGATCTACACTTTAGGTTAGTGCTTGAGTGGCAGCCACAACATAAGTTTTTCAGGGTGCCCCATAGAAGCTGTTATGTGAGGGATTTACCACGCTCGCGATATCCCACCGCCATAATTTAGAGCACCCTGTGCTTTCACCTGTATTAACATTTTACTCTCAATTTGAATAAGTGGAGTGCTAACATTTTTACGCTCCACTTGTAATCTCTGCTATAATTATATAAATAGGCAAATGTGTACTGTAATATTAACAAATTTAATTTCTAATATCAAAATTTGGCCGCACATGTTCTCCCTGGTGTGCAGAGGCAAATAAGAAACAATGAACTATAAGTAACATAGGCATTGCAAGGATGAATTGACTTATCAGACAAGACAGTAAGGGGCCCATTTATCATGCTCCATAACCTGTCTGCCTGCTCTGGGCAGGCGGACAGACATTGCCGCAATTCAACCCAATTGAGTATGATCGGGTTGATTGACAAACCCCTCTGCTGGCGGCCGATTGGCAGCAAATCTGCAGGGGGCAGCGTTGCACCAGCATTTCACAAGATCGGTTTGATTGACAACCCTCTGCTAGGCCCCCAAAACTGAAACCTAGGCCAACGAGAACATCAGAAATAGATAAAAATGTCGGACTATAAGTTGCGCAGAGAAGGATACAAAGATAGGAAAAAAATGAAAGTTGCATCAACACAGGTAAATATTGTAGAATTTAAAAAAACAATGTCATTTATTTTCTTTAAAGATAACATTATACACAGTCAGGGGCGGAACTACTGGTGGTGCAGCAGTCGCGGTCGTGACCGGGACCCCGGGAGGTGCCCTATGAGGGGGACCCAGCTTCAGCACAATTTTTTTTTTAAACTGTTTTTAAAAAAAAAAAAAAATTCAGCCCACCACTGCGCCCCCCCCGTGCCCCCCGTGGCCCTGCACTGCAGCTCTCATAGCTGCTTTAAGGGGTTAACTGTTTGAGTTAAAAAGTGACCGGAGTGCACAGGATGAGTGTGAGTGGCAGGGAGAACTGTCCAGGAAGAGCAATGCATACTCAGAAAGGACACTAGCACAGGACTTCACTAAAGGTTAGAATATATATATATATATATATATATATATATATATATATATATATATGTATATACATATATATATATATATATATAAATACACACACATGTGTGTGTGTGTGCAAAAGTTAATCTATGAATCTTGGCTACCCAGAGCACAGGATAATCTGTGGGGTAAAATAAGTAATAGTAACTATACACATAGTAATGGTATAACCCTTGTTTGTCCACAATACACTTCAATAATTAAAGGGACATTATACACTCATTTTTACTTTGCATAAATGTTTTGTAGATGATCTTTTTTATATAGCCCATAAAGTTTTTTTTTTTAAATAAATGCATAGTTTTGCTTATTTTTAAATAACATTGCTCTGATTTTCAGACTCCTAACCAAGCCCCAAATATTTATGTGAATACCGTCAGCTACCTTCTCCAGCTTGCTCCTGTTTGTGTAAAGGGTCTTTTCATATGCAAAAGAAGGGGGAGGGGGGAGTGTCTTATTTGCCACTTGCAGTGGGCTTTCCAGCTACCTTTTCAACAGAGCCAAACTGACAGCTTCTAAGTAAGTTTTTAAACAGTTTTATACTGGATTTTTATATCAGTATCTGTGCATTTTATTCTTTATAGTAGTGTCTATTATATGCAGTTATATGAAAATGAGTGTATACTGTCCCTTTAAGGGGTTAATTCACCTCTATAAATCTGGTTTGCAGCAGTGTTTTAACCCCTTGTTTGATTAGAAAATCCCACATCAGTGTCTTTACCCTTTCTTGGAATATATTAATGATCAATTTAGGGGTTTGCTGCAAATACATTTTCTGATTTAACCACCTCATTACCTTTCATTCTGGAAAAACAAACCTTTAAAGCAACAATGTCATAACCACATGGACCTAAAAAATGTCACACATACTTAGGGTTGCCAGGTGCTCGGTATTTGACCGGACAGTCCGTTTTTTCAGTGAGCTGTCCGGTAAAAGTAGCAGAAAAATACTGGACAGCTGGCTGAAAAAATCCTTCTTTTTTCTAGCAGATCACTGCTTTTTATCCATGTAGATGCAGTGCATCCAGGTTCCTTTTACCCACGGCAAGTAAAAGAGTTAACCCCATGCTTTTTAGTATTCCACAGCGTGGCGTTAAAGTGAATGTCAATTTTGATGCTAAAGTGCCCGGTTTTTATAAATTCGATTAAAAACAGGGGCACTTTAATTGATCAAAATTTACATTTTACTCCTGTTGTGAAAAAAACCATACCTTTTAATCTTGACAGCCGCTCCAGCTTCCTCCGGTCGTTGCAAGCCATTTCTGACATCAGAAATTATGGATAGGTCATCCTCCAATCATGGCTCTCCCCCCCGGGGGAATCAGTGTCTGATTCAACGCTGTGATTGGAGGAAGGCAGATTCCTCATTTTAGACCCAGGAAGAGGCTTTGCGACGGGTGGAGGAAGCTGGATTGGCTGTCAAGTTTTAAAGGTAAGTTTTTTTTCACAACAGGAGTGAAATGTAAATTTTGATGAATAAAAGCGCCCCTGTTTTTAATTGAATTTTTAAAAACCTGGCACTTTAGCATCAAAATTGACATTCACTTTAACAAAATGAAAGTAATCATCTAGTACAGACTGTGCCCCTCCCCTTTCAGAGACTTGCTTCACTTACCAGGTTGCTGTGGGGGCGGGGCGTCTGCTGCTGAGAAGGGAGTTTGTGAGGTGTCTGCTGTTTCTGCAGAATTTCTCCTTAGCCTGCACAGTCACACTGCCAGAACTGATGTAAGTCTCACCTATGTCCCACCTCTCTATTGTGACTGCTTGTGTGCCCTAGTGTTCCTCATTTTACTAATGTATTTATTTAGATGGTTTTGTTAGCACTTTCACTAGTCTTTTGTTGTTGTCATGGTCTTTTGTTGTATTCTCTGTATTTTCTACTCAAAATCCCTGTACCCACTCATAATAAATGTAATATTTTTTTACTACACAGACACAAGTTCGCTTTTTATTTATACTAATAATAATAATAGACGTGCTCATATAAACACATTTTAACTACTTTGTCCAAGGACCACAATGGATTGTACTCTTAGAAGCAGTGGATTTTATGTTTTTGTTGTTGTTGCTGGGGTACAGACTTATCTGTAAATATGTTTTTTAGGCTAATGGAAGGCTGACATTGGGAGTAAATATAAGATTTGCAATATGGTAGTTTCTGATTTCACTTTTCTGTCTGATAAAACAAACTGTTTAACCCGTTTACTGCTTTGAAAGGGCTGCCTGCTGTGCAGTATGTAGCAGATGTGCACACATTTCTGGCAGTTAAGGGGCTTAAACAGTGTATTTTAGAACCTTTAATGGTCTTTTTGTGCATTAAAATAGTAAGTGTGTGTGTATGTATATATATATATATATATATATATATATATAATCATGAAGAAATAAAAATCCAGCGAGCCGTCTGTAAAACTTCAATACTTTATTTCCAGGTACAAAATTCAGCATAAAACTTGTTAAAAAGTAGCTCTCGCCTCCAGATTAAGCCGTAGCCGGTCTTACGCGTTTCGGCTTTAGAATCACCTTAATCATAGACCATAGTGCCACATCCGGTGTTATCCCTTATATAGCAGAAATTCAGTTACAAGGGATAACAGCTGTGTCTGGGTGCGTGAGCAATAAATGGAAAAAGATAAAGAACAGACTCTGTACACATAAAGAACACTTAGAAAGATTTCTATAATAGATAGACAGGGATATACTTGTAACTGTGTCTAATACTGCCTCTTCTTAAGAATAGGAAGTACCTAAAGTACTCATTTCAAACCTAGAAAAGTCTAGGTTTATTTGTACCTTGTCATACTACTGGGGTGTGTGAAAACAAAAAACATTAAACTATAATACAGCTTAATTTGTTGCGATATAGAATGCATTTAACAACAATAAAGAAAGTAAAAATATCACAGATCTAATGAGTGGGAATCATAACCATTATATATCCTCATATGATCTACCTTTGCTTTAATATATGTAAGATAAATGTTTCTATATTATGTTACCTATTATCAACTCCATATTCTATTTATTATGTTGCCCTAAACATTAATGTTTACTCCAGAATAATGTATTAATGAATACAAGGTAAAGAGAGGTATCCTAGTCCACTAGATCTGGCCCTACCACCATATTGTAATTTGATGTAAAATTGTGAAATGTGTAATGACTCATTCAGAATTGCCAATGATTAATAATATCTCCTGTTGCATTAAAACCCTGCGGACGTCTAGTCCGCAGGGTGAAGATCCAGAATGCCTCTCTATGTAATAGTTTAGCTGTTCTGTCTCCACCTTGCGGAGTATTTCTTATTAATTCAATCACTTGCCATTTAAATGTTTTAACCACTTTGTTGTGAATCGTGATGAAATGGTGGACCAGATCAGAGACATCAATATCCTTCTCAATATTATTTATATGTTCTCTGATTCTGAATCTCATCTCGCGGGTCGTGCAACCCACATACTGTTTATTGCATTCTGTGCACTCAGCTACATATACAACATACGTGGTTCTGCAGTTAGTGCAATTAGATAAAAGAAACACTCTCTGTGTAACCTTTGATTGAAAACGATTAGTTACACTTGTGTGACTGCAAGCTATACAAGCTGTAAAGTGGCATTTAAAATGCCCCTTGACTGAGAGCCAGCTGCTCCCTCCTGTGCTTGGCTTCTTTAACATACTTGGGGCTAGAATATTGCCTATGGTTCGTCCCCTTTTGGGGACAAAATTACAGCCTTCATCGACCAAAAGTTTGAGACTGTCATCACCTGTTAAAACTGAGAGATGCTTACTGATAATCCCACAGATCTCCCTAAACTGTGGACTATAAGTAGTGGTAAATGTCGGCTTACTTAAATCAAAATTATCACGGAGACTTTTACTCTTCTGTTGGAGCATACTTGATCGCTCCATTCTATTAACCTCCAAATAGGCTCTCTTGACAATTTTGGGGTGATAGCCTCTCTCCAGTAGTTGTGTCTTGAGGATATTTGCTTCCTTCTGAAAATCAGAATCTAGGGAGCAATTCCTCTTTAATCTGATCATCTGGCCTTTTGCCACTCCGAATCCAGTATGCCTGGGATGGCTGGATTTGGCATGTAAGATCATGTTTGATGTAATGGGCTTCCTATATAGAGTAGTTATCACCTTTTGACTATTTGGGTCTCCAATCAGAGAGAGATCCAAATATGGTACAGACCATTTGTCCCAGACAAATGTAAATTGTAGATTCACACTGTTTGAATTTAGGTGTATATGGAACTGCGCTGCTTCATCCTCAGTTCCAGTCCACACAAAAAGCAAGTTGTCTATATATCTTTTATACGATCTTATCTTGCTTCTCTGTGTGTTCTGTTCTCCAAAGATGTGGGCTCTTTCCCACCAGCCCATGAAAAGATTTGCATAGGCTGGGGCAAATAAAGCGCCCATCGCGGTCCCACGCCTTTGGAGATAAAACTGGTCTTCAAATTTGAAGTAATTGTAACTTAGAAGAAATTTTAGTACTCTTAGTATGTATGACTTTCCACGGTTATCCATGAGCAGTCTGCATCCCAAATCACTTGCTCCAGACTGTTCAATAGATGTGTGGTGTCCTTTAAGTATGAGGGCAATTGTAATACAATGGGCTGCAGGAGGGACTCAACCCAGGCAGAGATCCTTTCGAATAGTGACCCAATGCCTGAGACAATGGGCCTCCCTCTCACCTCCTCCAAGGATTTATGCACCTTGGGGAGGTGATGAAAAATAGGAATCACAGGTGTATTCACATTCAAATAATCAAAAGTATCCTGGTCTATGATACCCTCCTGCATACCAACATCCATATATATATAGACAGGTGGCACTCGGTTTACAACGATTCAATTTGCACCATTTCAGAATAACAACCTTTTTCAGTCATGTGACTGCTATTGAAAAGCATTGAGAAGCAGTGCATTGATTAAAATAGCCAGTAGGTGGAGCTGTCCGCTTGTGTTGCAGCAAAGATATGCAAGCCAAGCAAGCTGATATTAATCAGTTTAACCAGACCTGAGCTATCAAGCAGATTTCCAAGAAACAAGATCTTCCTGTCTATAAATCAGTCCAGATTGGAATGCATAGAAAGAACTGTTTACAGAAAAATGCAAGTAAAATCTGTGTTGTGTGATTAATTTATTAGGTTTATAATGCTGTTTAGCAAATGTTTTTGTTCATTTAACTTAGTTTAATTATATATTCTGTGTTGGGTGATTATTTTATTAGGTTTATAATGCTGTTTAGCATTTAAAGTCTTCATTTCAAAGCTTTAAAAATAATGTATTAGGTGTTACTTATGACAATTTTGAGAGGGGCCTGGAACCTAACTCCCTCACTTCCCATTGACTTACATTATAAATTGGGTTTCAATTTACAACAGTTTCGATTTACAACCATTCCTTCTGGAATATAACCCCGACGTAAACTGAGGGCTACCTGTATGTATGTATGTATGTGTGTGTGTGTATATATATATATATATACTATATGTGTGTGTGTGCGCATTTGTGTCTCTGTTTATATGTATGTGTGTACATTTCATTTCAATTTTATTTTACTCATCCCCCCATATGTCCGGTATTTTTGTAGTGGACACCTGGCAACCCTACACACACTTTACTGAAGTGAGCTCTGCTGCAGCTCACTCTGTAACATTGGCAGCTCATGTCCCATATTCTGTGTGCAATTCAGTGGGATCAGTCATGCCCCCAGCATCCCATTTGAAAAAAAGGTTGAGACCCTGTGTTTGGTATTATGTGTGTGGCCTGGTATTGGGTGGGTATGTGAAGAGAGAAATGGTATTGCATGTGTGTGTGAGATATGGTATTGTGTGTGATATTGTATTGTGTGTCTCTGTGTGTGATATTATTGTGTGTGTGTGATATGGTATTATGTGTGTGTATGTGATATGGTATTGTGTGTGTGATATGGTATTATGTGTTTGTGTGTGTGTGTGATATGGTATTGTGTGTGTGATATGGTATTATGTGTTTGTGTGTGTGTGTGATATAGTATTGTGTGTGTGTGTGTGATATAGTATTGTGTGTGATATGGTATTGTGTGTGTGATATGGTATTATGTGTGTGTGTGTGTGTGTGATATGGTATTGTGTGTGTGATATGGTATTATGTGTTTGTGTGTGTGTGTGATATAGTATTGTGTGTGATATAGTATTGTGTGTGTGATATGGTATTGTGTGATATGGTATTATATGTCTGTGTGTGATATAGTATGTGTGTGTGTAAGAGAGATAGTATTGTGTGTGTGAGAGAGGTAGTATTGTGTGTGTGTGTATATATATATATATATATATAAATAATAAATAAAATAAATTGTTAACTTTTTCGCACATAACAAGAGAAAAATTAAATGAATAAAAATCACTTTTTTGGGGGGATGCTTCATGGATTCTTTCACCGGGGCCCTGAGGTTTATAGTTACATCTCTGTACACAGATGCCACTTTATGAAAAGTAGATCCATTATTATAGGGAAAAAAATTGATTGTAAAGTGTAACATCATCATTCTGACCGATCCTAATAGATGACTTACACAAACCTAGAAAGCAGCAAACAAGACTATTAAAAATCATTGAATCAAATAAAGGAAACTTGCTCTTATCCAGCGATTTAGACCCCTCTGTGCACTGAAGCAATGACAGTGAGCTTCGTAGAAACATGAACTATAATTTATCCTATGGAGAGCTACCATGCTGGTTTTAAGTATATATACAACTTACAACAAATATAACCTTTCAAAAAGGATCATGTTTATAGAAAGCTAAGTAGCTGAAGAAGCTGCAAAATAAATATCTTATCTTTAACTTCCATTTATGTTTTCAAATTAAAATCAAATCTAAATATTTTTGTTTATATAAATTCAAGCTTTATGCACAGAAGGTCAATAAGAATATTTTGGAATTGGTTAGCTTTAGTCCCCCATTACTTAAACTAAGACATTTAAATAAGGATAATATATAACAATATTTTGCTACAGGTTAATATATTTACATGTTTGTTACCACCTTTTTGGCATCATGTTTATAAAACATTCTTTAGAAAATGTATTTTTATTCCTTTGAGGTTTAATTGTTTTAATTACAATGGGAATATTTTCTTTACCAATATCTGATGTGCATATAAGCCTATTAAATATCCCACTGCCCTAAATACCACGCTTCAAAGAAACCTAATCTCACTGAACTGTACATCCAATCAAAATTAAATCAAACAGCAATTAAAACTCTAGCCATAACTTGTCTAGCACAATTAACCCTAACCTCAAATACATCTCCAGGCAGTACTTAGAATGCTAGAGAACTGTTGTAACAGGCAGTAGCCTGCAAGCTACCATAGGTGGGGCTATGCTTTAGACAATTCACTGCATAAGCTCTGTGGTGATTGGTCATGAGACCAGTGTAAGAAGTTGCTTCTATTTAGTGACCTGAATATAATGTCCCTCTATTAACATTGCATAAGCGACCAATTGGATCGGGAAGACTTGACTCTGCCACACTGTAGGTGGTGAAGAGACTAAGTAGCTAGGTCTTAAAACCACAACTACTTAAAGGGATAGAAAAGTCAAAATTAAATGTGCATGATTCAGATAGAGCATGTAATTTTAAGACACTTTTAAATGCACTTTTATTTTCAAATGTACTTCGTTCTCTTAGTATCCTTTGCTAAAAATGAATACTCACATATCCTACACTAGTGGGCGCTGCTGCTAATTGGTGCCTGCACACGTTTGTCTATTGTGATTGGCTGACTAGAAGTGTTCAGCTAGCTGGCAGTACTGTAATGCTGTCCCTTTTGCAATGGTTAACAAGAGAATGAAGCAAATTTCATAATAGAAGTAAATTGGAAAGTTGTTTAAAATTGTATGTTCTATCTGTATCATAAAAGAAAATTTTGGGGGTTTACTATCCCTTTAACTAGTGTTTCAGGCTCACTCCTGTGAGCCTGAAATGCTGTGGCCTGAAAACTGCATTCATAGCTTAATAACTGGGGTCCATAGTGTCCATAAAGCAATGGGCATTTCCATGTTGTAACCAAGCTTTTCTTCTCCGCTGAGGCCCGTTAGGGGCAGTTATAAATGGGTCATTAGATTTTGCAACCAATGACAGTGTGAAGTATAGAAGTGTAAAACATATTGGGCCAGATTACAAGTGGATTGCTAAATATCACTTTGATGAAATCCATATTTGCTCTCCACTGTGTAATACCAGCACACGATAATGTGCACTGGTATTACAAGTTTTCAGCAATGTGAATGCGACCTCGAGTTCGTATTGCTGGGAAACAGTGCACTCACTAGAGCGCTCTTCCATGGGCTCTTATGGGATCCTCGATCTGATGCCGTCATACATGGCATCAGAACTCGTGTAGGCCAGGGGGTAAGTAGTGCAGCAATGGGCAGCAGTGTTAAATATATATATATGTTTATGATTATATACATATATATTTATGTGTTAATATGTGTTTATGCACCTTTTTTCTAACACCCCACTCCCACCAACAAATGCAGTAAATTTATTAAAAAAATGCTGCCATCTTTATTTTGAAATAAAATACACTAGACAGTATTTTTGGGGCATTTAAGTGCTAATTGATACCACAAGCTCATGGTAGCAATAACCAGCCACTTGTAATGACTGGTTAATTATCGCGCGTCCGCAAATGGCCAAATTTGCCCGTTTGCGGATGCATGATAATTTTGCGCTCCACTTGTAATCTAGACCATTGCATTTTCTTTTACTACTTATAATTGAACATTTTATATTACAATCTAAAAATATTCTATTACCCCTTAAAGTGATAGTAAATATTACATTTTGTATAACATAAAGCATACCTGTAAGGCATACACTATGAAGCACATATTTTACCTTAAAAACCTTGTTTTAAAAAGATAGATAATCCCTTTATTATCCATTCCCCAGTTTTTCATAACCAACACAGTTATATTAATATACTTTTTACCTCTTTGATTACCTTGTAACTAAGCCTCTGCAGACTGCCCCCTTATTTCAGTTCTTTTGACAGACTGGCATTTCAGCCAATATGACACACAAATTAGTGCTGTCTAGTAAAAAAAACTGTCAAAATGCACTTAGATAAGAGGCGGCCTTCAAGGGTTTAGAAATTAGCATATGAACCTACCTGTAGGTTTAGCTTTCAACAAAGAATACCAAGAGAATAAAGCAACTTTGATGATACAAGTAAATTGGAAAGTTGTTTAAAATGACACGCCCTATCTAAATAGATTTTACAAACTCTTAGGGACATTAAAAACCCTGACAGTAATACACCTATAGCAAAACATTTTTGACAGGAACATGAGTCCAGGGATGCCTTGCTACAAGTACAGGGAATAGACCACATACCATAATAAAAAAAGGGGGAGATAGGGAACGCCTTCTTGATCAGAGAGAAGTATTGTGGATGTTTAAATTACAGTGCAAACATCCTGGTGGATTAAACTCCATCATGGATGTAAATTTATTTTATTGAATCTTGAAAATAATTGCAAAAGAATTCAATTTGTATAATTTATTTGCCCTATCCATCTTTACTCTCTCTATTCTAAACACTATCGGCTAGATTTAGAGTTTTGTCGGTAAAGACCCGCGTAGCTAACGCAGCTTTTTTCCCCAACGCACCCTTAAGACAACGCTGGTATTTAGAGTTGTCTGAAGGGCTGCGTTAGGCTCCAAAAAAGAGTGCGTTGAGCCGAATGTACCACCACTTCAACCCTCAATACCAGCGTTGCTTACTGTAGCGGTAAGCTGGCAAAACGTGCTCGTGCACGATTCCCCCATAGGAAACAATGGGGCAGTTTGGGATGAAAAAAAACCTAACACCTGCAAAAAAGCAGCGTTAAGCTCCCAACGCATCCCCATTGTTTCCTATAGGGAAACACTTTCTAAGTCTGTACCTAACACCCTAACATGAACCCCGAGTCTAAACACCCCTAACCTTACACTCATTAACCCCTAATCTGCCGCTCCCGCTATCGCTGACATCTGCATTATACTATTAACCCCTAATCTGCCGCTCCGGACAACGCCGCAACCTACATTATACCTATGTACCCCTAATCTGCTGCCCCTAACATCGCCGACCCCTATATTATATTGATTAACCCTAATCTGCCCCCCCTTGTCGCTGCTACCTTACCTACACTTATTAACCCCTAATCTGCCGACCGGACCTCGCCGCTACTCTAATAAAGTTATTAACCACTAAACCGCTGCACTCCCACCTTGCAAACCCTATAATAAATAGTCTTAACCCCTAATCTGCCCCCCCAAAGTCGCCGCCACCTAACTTCAAGTATTAACCCCTAATCTGCCGACCGGACCTCGCCGCTACTCTAATAAATGTATTAACCCCTAAAGCTAAGTCTAACCCTATCACCCCCCCTAAATTAAATATAATTTTAATCTAACGAAATAAATTAAATCTTATTAACTAAAGTATTCCTATTTAAAACTAAATACTTACCTGTAAAATAAACCCTAATATAGCTACAATATAACAAATAATTTTATTGTAGCTATTTTAGGATTTATATTTATTTTACAGGCAACTTTGTATTTATTTTAACTAGGTACAATAGCTATTAAATAGTTATTTACTATTTAATAGCTACCTAGTTAAAATAATTACAAAATTACCTGTAAAATAAATCCTAACCTAAGTTACAATTAAACTTAACACTACACTATCAATAAATAAATTAAATAAATTACCTACAATTACATACAATTAAATAAACTAAACTAAATTACAAAAAAAACAAAACACTAAATTACAAAAAATAAAAAAAGATTACAAGAATATTAGGCTAATTACACCTACTCTAAGCCCCCTAATAAAATAAAAAAGCCCCCCAAAATAATAAAGGTTCCTACCCTATTCTAAATTAAAAAATAACCAGCTCTTTTACCAGCCCTTAAAAGGGCTTTTTGCGGGGCATGCCCCTAAGTAATCAGCTCTTTTGCCTGTAAAAATAAATACAACCCCCCCAACATTAAAACCCACCACCCACATACCCCTACTCTAACCCAAACCCCCCTTAAATAAACCTAACACTACCCCCCTGAAGATCTCCCTACCTTGAGTCGTGTTCACCCAGCCGGGCACCGATGGACCAAAAGAGGCGATCCGGAGCGGCAGAAGTCTTCATCCTATCCGGGCAGAAGAGGACATCCGGACGGGCAGACATCTTCATCCAAGCGGCATCTTCTATCTTCATCCATCCATCCATCCGGAGCGGAGCGTAGCCATCTTCTTCCAGCCGACACAGATCCATCCTCTTCAACCGACGCCTACTCGCCGAATGAAGGTTCCTTTAAATGACGTCATCCAAGATGGCGTCCCTCAAATTCCGATTGGCTGATAGGATTCTATCAGCCAATCAGAATTAAGGTAGGAAAAATCTGATTGGCTGATTAAATCAGCCAATCAGATTCAAGTTCAATCCGATTGGCTGATCCAATCAGCCAATCAGATTGAGCTCGCATTCTATTGGCTGTTCTGATCAGCCAATAGAATGCAAGCTCAATCTGATTGGCTGATTGGATCAGCCAATCAGATTTTTCCTGATTAGCCAATCGGAATTCGAGGGACGCCATCTTGGATGACGTCATTTAAAGGAACCTTAATTCGGCGAGTAGGCGTCGGTTTAAGAGGATGGATCTGCGTCGGCTGGAAGAAGATGGCTCCGCTCCGCTCTGGATGGATGAAGATAGAAGATGCCGCTTGGATTAAGATGTCTGCCCGTCCGGATGTCCTCTTCTGCCCGGATAGGATGAAGACTTCTACCACTCCGGATGTCCTCTTTTGGTCCATCGGTGCCCGGCTGGGTGAACACGACTCAAGGTAGGGAGATCTTCAGGGGGGTAGTGTTAGGTTTATTTAAGGGGGGTTTGGGTTAGAGTAGGGGTATGTGGGTGGTGGGTTTTAATGTTGGGGGGGTTGTATTTTTTTTTACAGGCAAAAGAGCTGATTACTTAGGGGCATGCCCCGCAAAAAGCCCTTTTAAGGGCTGGTAAAAGAGCTGGTTACTTTTTAATTTAGATTTAATTTTATTAGGGGGCTTAGAGTAGGTGTAATTAGCCTAATATTCTTGTAATCTTTTTTTATTTTTTGTAATTTAGTGTTTTGTTTTTTTGTAGTTTAGTTCATTTAATTGTATGTAATTGTAGATAATTTATTTAATTAATTTATTGATAGTGTAGTGTTAAGTTTAATTGTAACTTAGGTTAGGATTTATTTCACAGGTAATCTTGTAATTATTTTAACTAGGTAGCTATTAAATAGTTAATAACAATTTAATAATAGCCTGTAAAATAAATATAAATCCTAAAATAGCTACAATAAAATGATTTGTTATATTGTAGCTATATTAGGGTTTATTTTACAGGTAAGTATTTAGTTTTAAATAGGAATACTTTAGTTAATAAGATTTAATTTATTTCGTTAGATTAAAATTATATTTAACTTAGGGGGGTGTTAGGGTTAGGTTTAGACTTAGCTTTAGGGGTTAATACATTTATTAGAGTAGCGGCGAGGTTCGGTCAGCAGATTAGGGGTTAATACTTGAATTTAGGTGGCGGCGATGTTAGGGAGGTTAGATTAGGGGTTAATACTATTTATTATAGTGTTTGCGAGGCGGGAGTGTGGCGGTTTAGGGGTTAATGCATTTATTATGGTGGCGGCGAGGTCCGGTCGGCAGATTAGGGGTTAATAAGTGTAGTGAGGTAGCGGCGACATTGGGGGGCGCAGATTAGTGGTTAATAAATATTATGTAGGTGTCGGCGATGTTAGGGGCAGCAGATTAGGGGTTCATAGGGATAATGTAGGTAGTGGCGGTGTGCGGTCGGCAGATTAGGGGTTAAAAATATTTATTATGGTGGCGGCGATGTGGGGGTACATAGGTAGTTTATGGGTGTTAGTGTACTTTAGAGCACTGTAGTTAAGAGCTTTATAAACCAGCGTTAGCCCATAAAGCTCTTAACTACTGACTTTTTTTGCGGCTGGAGTCTTGTCGGTAGAGGCTCAACCGCTCACTTCAGCCAAGACTCTAAATACCGGCGTTAGGAAGATCCCATTGAAAAGATAGGATACGCAATTGGCGTAAGGGGATCTGCGGTATGGAAAAGTTGCGGCTTGAAAGTGAGCGTTAGACCCTTTCCTGCCTAACTCTAAATACCAGCGGGCGGCCAAAAGCAGCGTTAGGACCCCTTAACGCTGCTTGTGACGGCTAACGCAGAACTCTAAATCTAGGCGATTGAAATTTATAAGATTCAGGAAAAAGAGGAGTTTTCTACACCTCTTGTACACAGTTCTTTACATTTTAGTTGTGTATTAGACCCAAGCAATAGAAGCCTTCCACTTTATAAATTTACCACTAAGAGTTAATAACATTCAGGTGATTTTAATATACATTATGGCTTTAAATACCTGCAGGTTTGTGTTCTAATTCATGCCAGTGAACAAGGGCTAGGGGAGAGTTTGGCTATCAGTCCTAACCTGCATTTAGGATTTTACCCGATCGTTTTTATGGCTTCTGTGTTTTTTTTAACTCGATTTCAATAAAGGATTTTTCTATTTTTTTTACCTTTTGATGTACCTGTGATCCTTACAAAGGTGGAGGTGCGGTGCAATCTTTGTTTTGTCTATCTAAATTATGGCCATTATCAGTCCTAACCTGCATTTAGGATTTTACCTGATTGTTTTTATGGCTTCTGTGATTTTTTTTAACTCCACTTCAATAAGGGATTTTTCTATTTTTTCACCTTTTGATGTACCTGTGATCCTTACAAAGGTGGAGGTGCGGTGCAATCTTTGTTTTGTATATCCTTGCTTCGTCCGCTACTACAGAGGTCGACATTCTCTGCACTCCATTTCTCTACTTACATGACCTATTGTCTAATTACTAGTGTTATCACAGAAGAAATGTGTTAAACCATAATTTGGGGGATATTGTTTAGCGCTCCGGGATTGTTCTGCCGTGAGGATTCTCTTTGTGGCGGAATTGCAGCTTTACATACCATATCCGCACCACACAAAGTTGTAATCGCATATGGTTTCAGGTCTAACACAAATGACATAGTTTGATACTGAAGAGAGACTAAGTATAACTGCATATAAATCTAAAAATATTGACTTCTGTGTACCTACTTTTCTGTTTCCTTAGTTTTATTAGTTCAAGCTGCAATGAACAGATGGGAGACATCCGTAAAGTATTGCTGAGGTTGGTTGTGTTTCAATAAAGTTTTGTTCACAAAGTCAATCTGTAGTGACGTCATTAAGATGTGAAATTAGTTCCATACAAGATTGCACGTCAGTAAATAATGTGGTACACCTATCATCTAGGCAACTTAACAATTTTGAAATATATTATTGAGTAGGGGACTTAAGCTTCTCTCCTAGTTGCCATTTTGATTTGTTTTCTACAATATTAGACGTTAACAGGTTTGTTAGGGATTTAACCCAAAAAAAACCTTTTTGGCACTGAAGATAACACTCCAGTCCAGTCCCTACCTTGACGCCTAATCTGGATTGTACACCTTTCAAATTTGAATTTTGATGAACATGCTGTCATCTGTGATATGCAGCAAATACTACTTGAAAATGAGGGTGTGCAAAGTAACAGAATTAGACGTACAACGAAAGATATCGATCTTAGTAAATTTACAGGGATAGTCTACACCAGAATTTTTATTGTTTAAAAAGATAAATAATCCCTTTATTACCCATTGCCTTGTTTGCATAACCAACACAGTTATATTAATATACGTTTTACCTCTGTGATGATTACCTTGTATCTAAGCCTCTGCAAACTGCCCCCTTATTTCAGTTCTTTTGACAGACATCCATTTTAGCCAATTAGAGCTGGCTCACTGGAACTCCACGTGCATTAGCACAGTGTTATCCATATGAAACACATGAATTAACACCCTCTAGTGGGGAAAAACTGTAAAAATGCCCTGAGAGAAGAGGCGGCCTTCAAGGGCTTAGAAATTTTCATATGAACCTCCTAGGTTTAGCGTTAAACTATGAATACAAAGAGAATAAAGCAAAATTGGTGATGAAAGTAAATAGGAAAATTGTTTAAAATTACATTCTTTATCTGAATCATGAATGTTTTTTTTGGACTAGACTGTCCCTTTAAAACAAAGAGTCACTTTTACCCTGTACATGCTCGAGGTCAAACATTGCATATTTTTCAAACAAACCCTAGAAATCCAACTTATCGAATTAGATAAGAAAAACAAACACTCATTAGATCAAAGTGATGGATACTACAGAGACAACAATTTGAATCCTCAAGAGAAAAAAAGCCCTACATGATCTTGCTCAGGATCATAGTATAGTCACTAGAGAGTCAGATAAGTGGGGTAATGTGCTGCTGTTGAATAGGGCTGACTATCTGGCTGAGGCCAGTAGGCAGCTCAGTGATAAAGACACCTATGAGCACCTTTCATCTGACCCTACTAATACTTATTCTCTAATATTAAATAATAAAATAGAGATAGCTAAAGCAAATGGCATTATCACAAATAAAGTAGCGGAGAATCTACTTCCTGAATACCCTGTGACTCCAGTGTTTCACTGTTTCCCTAAGTTACACAAAGATCCTGCCCATCCCCCTGACCGTCCTATAGTGGCGGGTATAGGATCGCTTAATGAGAAGGTTTTTGATCTGGTTGACACCTTTTGCAACCTATTGTGACCAATTTGTATGGTTATCTAAAGGATACTACTTAATTTATCCAACAAATTGAGACCATACAAAAGCATGATAGCTACAGATTTGTCACAATAGATGTTTCATCATTGTACACTTCAATTCCACACAAAGAAGGCCCGAGAGCACTAGAGCACTTTCTAAACACATTCTCACAATATGACACTTGTACAACATAATTTTTGTACTTTATGGTGGAGTATTTACTCCCTCACAATTATTTTTTTAATTTTAAGATTGTTATTATCTCCAGAAGAGTGGCACAGCAATGGGTGCAAATTTAAACTGTCCTATGCTAATCTCTATATGGGATTCTGGGAGCTGTGCCATGTTTTTGGGGATAGTAACCCTTACAGAAATAACATTAAATATTACGGGAGATATCTCAATGATTTGGTGCTGGTGTGGAAGAGCGATGAACAGTCCCTCCAATAGTTTCATGAATATATCAAATGTAATAACTTCAATCTTACTTTCACATTTTAGCACAACACATCTAGTATTCATTGTCTGGGTGTTACTGTAAAATCCACTTTGTCTTGTATTGAAGTTGAATTTTTCAGAAAAATTACTACAGGTAATACCATATTAGATTCCACTTCTTGTCACCCTCAGCACACAAATAAGTCCATACCGTATGGTCAATTTATTCGCACTAAACGGAATTGTTCAAAAGATAGTACAAAACATTCTACTGAAACTTTCAAAAGGTTGCAAGCTAGAGGCTATGATACTCAATTATTGGAAGGATCTGCCCAAAAGGCAAATTTGAAAACAAGAAATGATCTATTAAGACACAAAACAAATGATAGACAATATAGTGACAGAAAACCTAATTTTATCACTACATATAGTTGTGATTATTCCAAAATTTGCAGTATCATACGCAATTTCTTACCTATCCTACAAGGGGATAACAAATTGAGTCAGGCCATCTCTAATGGTTGCAATTTTTCTACCTGTAGGGCTAGGACCTCATGAAATTTGTTGTCTCCTTCTATGCTACCTAAAAACCAACAACGTACATGGCTCCCAAGTAGAGTCGATTGTAACAAATGTAATGGGAATATTTGTCAAACATGTGCACATATTAAGACAGGCAACAAATTTGCCTCATCAGTCACAGGATTGGAATATGACATCAGATTTAACATCAACTGTAATACAACACATTTATTGAAGAGAGACTAATTATAACTGCATATAAATCAAAAAATATTGACTTCTGTGTACCTACTTATCTGTTTCCTTGGTTCTATTGGTTCAAGCTGCAATGAACAGATAGGAGACATCAGTACAGTATTGCTGATGTTGGTTGTGTCTCAATAAAGTTTGTTCACAGAGTCCATCTGTAGTGACGTCATTAAGAGGAGACAACAGACGCTTCCAACACACGAGGATTTGCCATAAACTTCTGGCACTCTGTGAACCTCTACGGTCTGATAACATGGGACATTACAATAGCGGTCTGTGGGTATTTTACTTTTGTGTGCCACTTTTGCACTGTATGGAATATCGGAACTTACAATATACAATAACAGGTGTTTAAACTGACTACTTTTTTCACATACACCTTTTGTATTTGACTGCATACAGTTTGTCACCCCTTCCACCTCGTGTTCTATTTAACCAAATTTTTGGACTTATAATATTATCCTTTGAACGGGGACATCCGGTAGGTGGGGCCAAGTGAGCAGACGCGTGTGGAGTACACAGCCTGCTCTGGAGGCCTGATTTGAAGCTGCGTCATCGAGTGCTAATAGGCCGGCCGATAACAAACCAGCCTAGGACCCATAAGAGCCGCAGAGGTGACCGGGAGTCATCTGGACTCAGCCCGCATTGAGCGGGGAGGAACAACTAAAGACCCAGACTGACCAGAGTCCCTGACAGTGCGCGCTACCCGCTAAGACCCAAGGAGAGAATGACGAGCGGTGATAGCGTTAAGAACACTCAGCCTCCAGCATCCTGGTTACGGATAAAAGGTGAAAGAGGATACATCTCACCGGCTCAGGAAGCGATTGCTCTTTATGCCTGAGCATAACATCCATGTCTGCCTACCGTTAAGTCAGCAGTGATGGGTGACTTTAGGAGGACGGTACCTGAAGTCAGGAGGGACCACAGAAGGTGAAACCTATCATCAACTCAGATAAGTGAAAGCATAACTAACTGTTACATCTAAACAGACTGTTCTATAATTTGTTTGATTGCTGGGGGCAGTTAGGGAGACCATGAAGGGCCAGGTGTAAAACTCCAATTAACATCTGATTGAGTGCCTGCGAGGGTAGGGCCGGGCACTGATTGTTGTTCCCCCTGAATACATTAATCCCCTATGAGGATAAAAGACTCTTCCTTTAGGCTGGCTTTGGGAATCTATGCGATCAAACAGTAAAGATAAACTGGGGACTGAAGCAAAGTTAATCATCCCTGAGAACCACGCTGAAAAATACTAAGATTTTAAATAAAGGGAGTGACATAATATATGACCCCAAGTTGAGGGAAGGTTAATAGCACTGTTATTGCTTTTATGTAACTTCTGGGAAAAAGAGACTGAGAGCTGCACAGTAGGGAGGAAAAAGACCCAACAATTGTGTATATGAACAGAAGAAACATGGAAAATATTATATGCTGTTTGGAATAAATTGCAACATAATAAGAGACTTGGTGGACTTCCCTAATGAGAATTATCCCTCATATATAATAGAAATATTGCAAAGAGGAGCCAAGAAACCCTAATAGTAAAAGTGGAAGATTAGTCATACCTTCTGCAAATGTATATAATTAATGGTTTCTAAGTATGGACTCTAAGTCTAACAAAAAGAGGAGTGAGGGTTAACTTGAGGTCTGGAACATCTTTCCACAGCTTTGTTTTGATAACCTATGTTGGCTTACTTTATGCAAACTCTGCAGGGCTAACATTGATGTAAAGGGATGTTAAACAAGATCTACTGCAGTTTTTTATAAGCATATATTGGGTATATGATAATGTGTATATGATACTCTATGATGACATAATATAGGTCAATTTTATTGATCCAAAATGGTCAGAAAAATGTGTTAAAATATATTCATTATTGTTTTAAGACACAGAGAAGCTTGTGAAAGCAAAAGAATAGCTATGTATTCAAACAAACATATACAATTAATATATTTGTGTTAAGCTAACAAACGTTGTATAGGGGGTAAATCCAAGCCTAAGGAAAAAGGAAGAAGGGAAAAAGGAAGAGAAAAAAAAGGGCACCTCCATAGGCACACAGGATACTATATGCTGATTTAATTTGGTTAAACTGGAGAGGACTAAAATTGACATAAAAAAGAAAAGGAAAAGTTTTGAAGTACTTTTATCACAGTCCTAACATGTATATATGATATATATAACATCTTTTGCAGATGCAAGATACAGATTAGCTTCCTTTGTTGATCTGGTAAATTTAAGGAGAGGAAAGAAAAAGGAAAGAAAAAATTCAGATTAATAGGCTGTGAAGATTGGAGGTATTAAATTGGCTTAAAGCACACATAATATTTGTATTCTGGGGTCAAAAGTAAAAGAGAAACCCTGAGTAACTAGACCTAAGACTTCTCCCAGCCATAAATAAGGTTTCAACTAAACTTATAGAAATTTATATTGCATCTGGTAACATAATGCAACATTAACACATAAGTAAAGCTAGTTCTACTCTCATTTTCTGATTCACATTTTTTTTTTTTTTAAACCTTTCTTTTCTTTTTTTTTTGTGCACACACACTTCACCTTTTCTTTTTTTGTTTTTTTTCCTTTCCTTGCTCACTCTTCTCTTCTTCTTTTTTGAACACACATATGGAAAAATATTTAAATAAAAGTAAAACTATTTCACCAAGTATGTCATCAAGAAGTAAGAATCAGGAAAAAAAGGGGAATAGATTCTCACTAGAACCCACTGGGGGGTAATTGAAATGAGCTCTACACATAGCTCTAGTAATGAAGATCTAATTAAACAATTGGATGCATTATTTACACCTAAGTTTGATCTAATACAAAATAATATATCCTCACTGACACTAGAGGTTAAACAATTCGCGGCTAGACTTACGCACCCAGAGCAAAGAATCTCAGATATTGAAGATAGAGCATTACAAAGAGAACAGTCTCTACGAACAACGGCAGCCCAGATTGAAAGTATAAAAAATAAGTTAGAGGACTTAGAGAATAGGGCTATAAGAAGTAATCTCCGCCTTATTGGCCTGACTGAGGACATCCATGAGAAAGATCTTAAGAGATTTGCTGAGGTAGACCTGATGGATTTACTAAACATTAAGGGTGAGGACCAAGATATAGTTATTGAGAGAATACACAGAATAGGACCAGAAAGGAGAGGTGGGGAATAACAAAAACACCAGACCAGTCATTATGAAACTTTTGAACTTCCAGGATAAGATTAAAATCATGAATGCTTATCGGAAGGCAAATGGGGAGATTAATTATAAAGGAAGGAAAATATTATTGTTTAACGACTTCTCACTCGAGACCTCAAACAAAAGGTGGATAATGGCGCCAATATGTATCAAATTTATACAGGAGGGATGGAGAGCTAGACTTTTGTACCCAGCTAGGCTTAGCATTCAAACCAAGGAAGGGAACAAGATATTTACTGAAATAATGAAGTTACCACATTCTTAAAGAACCACAATGA